>NC_043995.1:30156463-30168980 GCF_902150065.1 Myripristis murdjan | reverse complement strand
TCAGTAATGTTCTGTAATTAATTCACCGCTTTAAAAATGTAATCGGTTTGGTTTCATTTGGGATTTTTGGCATCTCATGATGGTTCCAAGGCCGCATCAGAGGCTTTTTTCCATCCTGACGAGAATAAATAAAATTCTGGGGAAGCACTTTTTTGGCGAGGAGATATTTTACGTCATGAATTTCTGCATAAAATATCAGCTATCGGTGATTTCCGTGTCAGAAAAAAATACTGGTATCAGCTTTCAAAACGCGTATATTGGTCCAACCCCGAACACACACTCAACCACGGTCGCGCAAATAGAAAAACACACACACATGTGCCTCACGCATACGGAGACTGCCATTTGGTCTCAGAGCAGCACTGAGATGCTCAATTGATTGGCTTATATCTCCCCATTGAGAAACATCTCACACACCGAGGGCTGATGCTTATGTTTACTGTATGACCGGCACTTCAATACTCAACGCACAGTGGCAAATATCTCTCATTAGCAGAGCACTTGAGAAATAAGTGTGACCTTACTGCTGTCTTTTCCACACGAGTGCCATCACAACCGCCGCATCAGAGATGAGAAGAAGCGGGCTCTGACATCCTGCTGAGTTTCTGAAACTTAACTACCGAATTGGAGCATGAATAAATATCGCTGTGAATTCCCCATGTGCATCCTCCTCCGAATCATTATCTGAAGGAAATGTTTGACTCGGGGATGCACTCTTGTCAACTGGAGATTACAGGGGCCTGTTAGCTTTTAGGCATCTAAAGCTCGTTTGCATTTCTGAGAGTTATCGAACCACGTCTCATTAAAATCTGAACAGGCCGAGATGTCAGAGGCATGTCAATATTACCACAAGTGAAATAAAATATATATTTTCTCCAAATGCTACATTTTTCACAGGCATTACAGCATGCCTACTATATTGATATGGGGAGGCGGGGGGGGTGGGGGCGGGGGCTGCGGGCATGGAGGGTGTACCGTGGTGCACTCACAGCTCCATGTAGTAATGAAAGGAATGACATGATAGTAGTGGGGAGCTTGCTTGTACCGTGGATTTATGGGTTGTTGGAGGAGTCAGGGTGTCCTGCCGCTCTTTCTTCCTCCTCCCCTCCATCTCCATCTCCATCCTCGGCTCTCTCTCTCCCTCACCGGCGATCATAACGCCGACCATTAAGTAAATGCTTCCTTATGCTGTAATCATGTGTAAAAGGCTCACAATTACCATGCTATAAATCCCTGGCACCGGGGCTACTCCTGGAGACATAAATATTCCCCTATAGGCTTCTTATGATCGTGGGAACAGCCCCTAATCATGATGTATGCCCCTGTCTCGTGTTGCTGAAACGTGATCGAAAGCCCTTTCCCTACCCCCCGGCGTCTGAACCTCCACCCCCCTCCCAGCCAGCCCCCCTCCCTGTCCTCTCTCCCCCCCCTCCAGCCCCAGCCCACCCCCTGCTGATTTCTTGGGCCAGGGGCTGATAGAAATTATTGATTAAATCTGTGCAGCTCAGACTCCTCGACCCACAGAGGCTGGTTAACCCCTTCAGCGCCAGAGTGGGGGAGCTGCAACAGCCAGATAAAAAAAAAAAATATATATATATATAATATATATATATATAATAAATAAATAAATAAAAAAATAAAACAACAACCCCCGTTTGTTTGGGCGGTGCTGCGCTGCCGAGGCCGCGGCGGCCTGTTTACAATTCCCGATATGCAAATGGCCTCCTGTGTGACCTTTGAGCCTCACTAAGTGAATGTGAACTGTATGCGCGGTGGACGGGGCTTTGTGGCTTTCATTACTGTGGGGGTGGGTGTCGGTGCTGGTGCAGGCACAGGAGCCGACACATAAACCGCATTGACCTTTCTTATTCATTTAGACCTTTAGTCAAGGGCTTCAGCCATCATCTTTAAAGTTATAGTCCCTGATCCCCCCCTCGACTTAAAGTGTTGAAGCACGGCTGTGTGGTCTTTATCCTGCCTACCCTGTCTTCTTCTCTGACTAAATCCTGATTGCCTCCTCCACAGCCTGAGGTTGGGCTGGAGATGCATCTCATATACAGTGCAGTAATCCACAGAGCATAAGCACGCAAACCACAAGTAAGAGAAAAAAAAAAAACCATACTGCGGATAAATCCGAGGGATCACCTCCTCCGTGTTCGCACTTGAGCAACGTCTCTGCGCAGAAAGAGAATTATAAGAAAAGATGGCAACATCTAAATTCCATAATTACGTCCAGCGTTTTTGCCTCGGAGAGAGCTGTGCACAGGAAACCCTCGATACCGGGGAGATAGCAGGAATTATGAGAATAACAGTGTACTGCTGGCACACACTGGTGTGCTGAAGGGCCTGCTATGTATTAAGCGAGTGCTGCATTAAGGAGGATCATCTTAAAACTTGAGGCATGAAGCAGAGAGCACTTGAGCTATCTTCAGACCAGGGAGCACAGGGCACCGCGCATTCTAATTCCAGTCTCGATTTGCCGATGCGGCCGAGGTGTGTGTGGGCAAGGCGTGCTGCTCTTTCCCATGGAAATCAATAGAGGCTTGTAATTAAACAAAAGGGGGTTGGCCGGGGGAAAAAAAACAACCCCCTCGGAAAGTAGGTTATGTAGAAAAGTGCCGAGCTGTCCAAATTGTGGCTTTGCCAAGAACTAAATATGCAAGTTTAGACTGTGTGGGAGAGAGAGGGAGAGAGAGAGAGAGAGAGAGAGAGGCGCTGTCAAACGTTAGCACATTGGCAATGCCTTCTCTCTGTGTAAGGCTCTTAATTTTTTATGAGTGTGATTGATCCGCTGCTTGGATTTTGAACACTCAGTCGTTTAAAATAATGTCCATGTTTGTAAAGATGCACAACCAAGGATATTGAAAAAAAAAACAAAAAAAAAAAAAAAAACACATCTGAATTCTTGACTCAAAACAGGACGGATCTGCTCAAATTAACAAAGGACTATTTCATCATGGCAAAGATAAGGGGAGTGTGACAGGAAGAGGCGTCTTGCATACAATGCGTTCACACTGCAGCTGCCCAATGGGAGGATTAGCTTCATCAAATGCATTATCTAAAACAACATTTCTGTCAAATAGCAGGGCAAGCCCGCAGATAATTAATCTCCAGATAAATGCTTTGGCTGATTGTTGTTACATTTTGCTAAAAGGAGGATGTACACATGTGCTCACAGGGCCGAACAATCAAAGATCAATAATTGTGAAGGGATTGCAAGAGTGCACAATCATTACCTATGAACCCTATTGTGTTGTTGGGCTTAATCAGTTGAGCTGCTGACAGAGAGCGAAAAGCAGTGATCAACTGGGCTGGCTTACACACACGTACCGCTCACAGACCCCCGCAGTGAGTAGACCACTTGCAGATACACACTCACACACACACACACACACACACACACACACACACTCGTCTCTGCTCATCTCATATTACTGTGTTCACTTGGATCTCTTTCTGTGCTTCGTGTATCAGATGGGTCCTCGGTCCCCATGGAGGGACAACACTGTAACAAGGCACTGTACAGCGTGCTGTCTTGTCTTCAGTCCACATCCCCCCAAGTATATCAAATGTCAAGCAGCAAATTACAATGTGCCTTTCAAAAAAAAAAAAAAAAAAAAAAAAAATCTCCTCCCTTGAAATCCATATAAATACTGCATGCATCTCCACTTAACCAACAATCTATTCCCTTTTTTTTTTTTTTTTTTTTTTTCTTTTTACCTCCAGGTTTGAAGAATCTCACCAACCACGAGGTGATGCCTCCAAACAGAACAACAGAAACAAACGCATTTGTCTTTCACCCAGCTGTACGGCCCCTGTGACGATGTCGAGAAAAGGCGCCTGGCAAGAGCTCAAATGTGATTTGCATCAGCTACCTTGCCAAGTCAACTTCAGCCACGCACCGAGCAGAAATAAATCACTGTTAGGATTAATCAATCGCTCCAGAATGGCATATCTGCACAAATTATTTTGTGGACTAAAAAGCGATTAAATTGCCAACCGCTGCTCACGCTGATCTTCATGGTTCATTTAAGAGGAGGGCAAATGTCTGTGGCTTTTTTTTTTTTATTGTGGCTACTGTACAAATCAATAGGAACTGTTTGGGACCAAAGTAAACAAAGGGACTGGACATATGGCCCTTTCTTGCTCAAATTGTCCTCAATGAACCACTGAGCCCTTATTATTTTGTAAGAGGCTTTTTAGACAGTGTAGCAGCAGTGGTACACTGGTTGGTATGAAGTGGGGAGACATCAGTATGATGCTTTTGCTTTTCCTCACGTCTCAACCTGAGCAGCATACTGATTATTGGAGAGCAGAATTTTTTTGGAAGACATGGAGAAGGAAGGTGTTTGGGGAAAACAAGGTGAGTCAGTGTGTCTGTTTGTTGTTGTGTGTATTGTGTGGTTTTGTGAGTGTGTGTGTGTGTGTGTGTGTGCGTGTGCATGAGAGGTAGATAGAGAGCAAAGGCAGATCTTACCCTCCAGCCGGAGCGAGGCCATTCTTTGAAACTCGGGCTCCTGGAGCCAGCGGGACATCCTCTTAAAGGTCTCGCGGCCAGACTTGAGCTTGCCCCAGGGCTTGGGGTTCCTCAGGAGGTCAGACAGCGTGCCCTGTGACCTACACAGGACCCTCTCGGCGAAGATGGCCTGGGGGATGCTGTACCTCTTCAGCTCGGTGATGATCCTCTGGGCCACGTCCCTGGTGTTGATCTCCTCTCCGGCCGCCCCGCCGCTGCCACCGCCTCCGCCGCCGCCCTGTGAGCCGGGCAGCATGCCCTCGCCGGGCGAGGACGAGGCCGAAGACGAGGAGTGCGGGTGTTCCGCCATCTTGGAGGCCTGCTGGCCCGGGTGGTGGTGTGGCTGGTAGTGCTGGCTGTAGAGGTGAGGGTGGTGGCTCGGCGCGTGCTGGTGGGCTTCCATTTTGTTCAGCTGGTGGCCCACCGACCCGTCGCCTCCTCCAAGGCCCGGTGGGGACATCTCACGCCCGAAGTCGGACGTCCGGCAGAAGAGGTTCCCCCCGTGGACTTCGTAGCCACCGGGGAGCATCTGGCCGCCGTTGCCATTGGGGCTGTTTCCCAAACTGCCGTAGCCGTGCATGGAGGAGCCCAGGCCCGAGGCGGCCGTAGG
Source organism: Myripristis murdjan (assembly GCF_902150065.1). NCBI lineage: Eukaryota > Metazoa > Chordata > Actinopteri > Holocentriformes > Holocentridae > Myripristis > Myripristis murdjan. Next base: position 30,163,854 of record NC_043995.1, on the reverse strand, counting down.
GGGCGACAGGCTCTGGGACATGGCCAGGTCCTTGCCGTAGGGGTTGTAGAAGTTGCCGCCGAGGCCTCGGTCCTCGCGCATGAGGGTGAAGCTGCCGATGACGTTGCTGACGGGCAGGCAGGGGTGGTGGTGGTGGTGGTGGTGGAACTTGTCGTCGAAGGGCTGCAGGGGCGTCAGGGTGGTGTAGGTGCTGCCACAGCTGGACGGGGCATCGCCGCCGTAGCCCAGCGCCGACATGGAGTGGTCGAAGCCCGGCGGACGGTGCTCGGGCTCCAGGGTCATGGTGGGGCCCCCGAGGGAGGGTCTGGGGAAAGCAGCTGAAAGGTCCCGCGAGTGCAGCATGGCCCTGCCGTCCTGGCTGTGTGCCAGATCTGCGTGGCTGTGGAGGGACATCTCCCCTAGACTCCCATCCATTTTCAATTTCACCAAATAGCCTTTATTTCTTCTTCTTCTTTTTTTCTTTTTTTTTTTGGGTCTTGCCTCTGTGTTGTTGCTCTTTTCTTGTTATTGTTGTTGTTCAACAGCCGGGCTAGCAGTCTGGAAGGTCTCTTGTTACACCAGACTATGGATTTATTGATTGGTGAATGAATTGATTTCCAGGCTTATGGGGTGTCTAATTAATTATCTGATAAAGTTAAGTGCTGTCTTCAAACTTCCTCAAACTCCAGGAAAAACGTGTGTGCAACAGCATCAGGAGCATTAACTAGCATATTATTCTCATTTGTGCATCAACGCTCTCCTCGCCTCTCTGTCTTTGGTGCTCCACTGTGTTCCTCGGCAGAAGCCTCGCTTTTGTGCCTGCATGAGACAAGACAGCCGCTATTACCCCGCTGCATTTCAACTTTTATTGAAATAGACAAAGAAAACAGTTTGATCACACTGTCTGCAGCTTAGATTCCTTCATTTCCAGCCACGCAGCCCAAACAATGACAATTACAGTAGCGTTACAGTAGCCTAATTTCTATTTCCCACACGCGACAAAAAAAGGCTCATTTCTGTGTTTTTTTTTTTTTTTTTTTTTTTTAGCCACTTGAACGCAATCGCATCTCGAATCAAGACTATTTTCCTTCTTATGCAAAGTTACGGATACAGAAGGAGCGCGCATGCGAGGCGCTGCACATAACCAACGCGTCAGGTTTGCATATTCACTCCACACATGCAGTGAATGTGGACGATGCTTATCAAACACGGCGGCGTGACGGCGACCCGGAGACATAAAGGCACGAATGGCTGTGCGTTCGGTGCCGTAAAAATCCTACCTTTATTATCCACTTCTCTGAGCGCGTCCGCGGCTGTTGTCCGTCCTGTGCATCTCTCCGATTGTGTCGCCAAGCAGCCTGCAGATTCACACAATTGGTCCGCTGCGCCCTGGGGTGCTACATTCACCCAAACCGGAGCGCAAAAGCAATCTGCGGTTACAGACAAACCTCTTTCGCTCTCTCTCTCTCTCTTTCTCTCGCTTCTCCCCGCGTCCCCTTTTTCTTTTTTTTTTTTTTTGGGTCTTTGTTTTCCAGTCCAAAAATCTCCGGGTCTAGCCTCGTTTTTTTGCTCTACCCTAGCAGCTCTCCTCTTTTTCTTTCATTATCTCGTGAGATTTTCCTCCTCCTCCTCCTCTTCCCTCTGCCTGCCACTTCATCGATCTCACCACCAACTCTTTCTCCTTCTCCTCCTCCTCCTCCCCCCCTGCTCACATTGACTCTCTGCTTTCAGTGCGTCACGGCCTTAAAAATCTGACAGATGTGCAATGAAATTCCTACTCCAATTAACCCTTTCTCTCCGGGGGGTGGAGTGTGTTGGGAAGGGGTGGGATGGGGGGTGTGGGGTGTGTGTGGGGGGGTGCCTAACAGGGGGGGTGGGGTGGGGTGAGGTGGGGTGCTCCCTTTCTCACAACCCCACAGGTTAATCCTCTTTCAGCTGATTGCATGCACAACTTATGAATTATGTGCACACGTCCTGGTCATTTTGCTGCGCTTGTCTGTTTATTGTATCTGATCAATGGTTTTGTGGCGCAACACACACTGGCTGCAGTTAATGTGTGTGTGTGTGTGTATGTGTGTGACAAGTAACGCTGTTGCTGCTGTTGTCATCTACTGTACAGTAAAAATAATTTGTAATTTAGCACTGAAATTGCACCCTCTGTGAGACAGCATTCCATGTTTTTTTTTCTGTTATTATATTTATTGTTATTAATGTTTTGTCGTTATTCATGATTAGTAGCAGTAATAGGCCACAAGTAGTATGAGGATTATTAGCATTAGTATTAATATTAGAGTTAGTATTGGTATTAGTGAGTTTTATTCGTATGACTGTGGCTGACCTTAATACCGCAAGACTAGTTTAGAAGGCGCTGGGATAATAAAACACTGTATTAATGGTGAATATGCAATTATGAGAATCGCCTCACTGACTTATTGACTCCAGAAAAAAAATCCATTCATTTACACTCAGCTGTGCGCTCTCTCCAGAACAGGCCAGGTCTTGGATTTTCTTCAGCCCAGAATTAGGACTGTTATTCTTTTTCTTTTTTTTCTGTTTTCTTTCCTATAGTGTCTTGGTGATTTAAGACAAATGTAAATCCCACCTTTGAGGAATAAATGCTGTCAAGTGACACGCCTGCAACTGCTTCATTTAGCCAACCTCTTAATCAGCACTCAGACCACGGCTGAGCGGCTCCATTCACTTCACATTGCGCACACTTCAATCTGGAAAGTCCCTAAACAAGATCAATGCGACCTTTTTGCAGAAGACGCTCGACCTGCTGTAGCACCAAACACAGCGTGTGTGTGCGTGTGTGTGTGTGTGTCCATGATGTGTGTGTGTCCATGATGTGTTTGAGTGTGTGCACGTATGCGTGTGTGCATTTGAAGTCGTGTCATTTTTTTTTTTTTTTTTGTATGTGTATGTGGGTGTGCACGCGTGCTCGTGTGCATGGGTTCATGAGTGCATGTATTATTTTATTTTTATTTTTATTGTGCAGTCTGTGTATGCGCAAGTATGCATGCTTGATGTTGTGTCCAGTTTGTGATTGTTTGTGTATACGCGCGTGCATGGGAGATTGTTTTTGTCTATTATGTGCGCGTGCATATGTAGGTCCAGTGTTATTTTGTGTCCGATTTGTGTGTGCATTCGCGCGCGTGTGTGAACTTTATGTCTATTATGTGTGACTGAACTGTGTGTGCATGTAGCCTATGATTTTAAATCTATTTGGTAGATATGTGAGCGTGCATGCATCTGCTTGTGTGTGTGTGTGTGTTTGCGCGCGCCTGTGAGCCCAATACACTAGTGTAAGCTTATGTGTGCATGTGTGTATGTGCGCGCGCGCGTGCGGGCCCCTGTGAGAGACAGACAGACAGGAGCAGATAGAGGCAGAACCGGGGAGGCAGAGCGCATACTAATCATATCTGTCTGTCAGTTTAATTTTCAGAGATGAGCAGTTCTGGCGTTTGGAAACAGCGGAGCGGTGCGCGGTGTGGGACCGCCGGCTTCCCGGAGCAGATGCTGCCCTATCGATCCGCTCCGCGCACAGCCAGCACGGAGTGATGCGCGTATGGATGGCGAGTAGCTGGAGGTAAAATGGTCAACGGCTACGGAGCGAAAATAAAAGGTCTTTTTGGAGGTCGGGGTGAAAGTTCACCTTCTGTGGCTGGAAAACCCGAGAAGGCTGGCTGACACCCGAGCTGCAAGGCCCCCCAACTTTAGACCGGATCGAGCCCGGGAGGGAGAGCAGCAGGCCTTTTAGGATGTGGGTTTGTCCGCACTGGGGCTTTAACATGTAGGCATGTAGCTGAGCCTCTGGTCTGTCCGACTAGTGGAATAATCTTCAAATCTCACATCAGAAACACTGCAGCCACTCAGCCATTTAGCTGCTGCTTTTATCCAGAGCGCAACAGCTTCAAATCCTACATTAGGCTATCGCTGCCAGTAGGAGATATTTACATTTTAAGCATTTAGCTGACGCTCCTACCCAGAGTGCCTTTCTGTTCAATCAATGCAGCAGCAGAATAAGCTTCAGCTCCTGCACCAGAAGTGTGGTGAGGACACACACTTTTGCATTTCAGCCATTTAGCTGACGCTCTTCTCCACAGGGAGCTGCAACGAGCGCAACAGCACAACGAGCTTCAATTCCTGCATCGCCAATATTACAAGAAACCAATAGTAAAGAGGTCAAGGGTCAGAGACACAACACCCCGGCAATCTATGATCCTAAAATGACAGAGAGACAAGAGAGGCCGGTCTTGGAAAATGAATAGAGTCAGAGTTAAGGAGAGACCGCGGGGATTTTTAATTATTATTATTATTAATATTTATTTGTATTGTTCCAGCTGCAGTGCGTAAAAATGAGCTTCAGCGGGGAGCTGCTGAGCTACTTCTTCAACAGATGAGTTTCCAGCCTGCAAAGGAAGATGGGGAGTGACTGGTCGAGATTCATAAATTCATATTAAAAAAAAAAAAAAAAAAAACGCAGGCTGGTGCTTTCAGCGGGCTGTACGTGCTGTGAATGCTGGCCTGGAGGTAGGAGCAGCAGCAGCAGGCCTACACCAGGCTGCCTGCACCGCTCTGCACAGCCACACATTAACTGGGGCTCATGTTAAATGAAAAAAAAAAAAAAAAAAAAAATCGTCAATACAATATTCATTCCTTATCCTGAACTTACTCACCCGCACTCCCCTCCCAAATCTCTGGTTTAATCACCGAATAAATGTAATAAATTATTGGAAATGATAATGGATGGATGGAGCTGCGCAGTGACAGTCCTGAATGAAATATTGACTCCAACTCTCTGGGACGCAAACTGTAGGCTGCAGCGTTAAAAAAAAAAAAAAAAAACGCATTTAAATGAGCATTTCAGCAGCCAGAGCTGTCCCTCAATGGAATAATAATCTGCCGGATTAAATGAGCAGATTTTGGCTTCCTAATCGAGCGAACTGCCTATATTCCTCACGATGAGGCTTGTAATTTTTGATAACTTACTTCGCCTGACGAAGGCAGCCCAATTTTGAGGCTCACACAGGCGTCGATATGTTTTGGGTGTGTTATTTTTGTATTTATTTCATTTTTGGGGGGAGAATTAATTTCCCCAAATAATCGGCGTGTTTTGTCCAGAATGGATTGATAGGAGAGGCTGCTGCTGGGATTTTTATTCTCACTCTAATGGGCCGTGTTTTCATCTTCTGGATATGCCCATGCATTATTTAATCACGGCAACACACACACACACACACACACACACACACACACACACACACACACACACACACACACACACACACACACACACACACACACACACACTATATCTGTTAAACACGGCAACTGAAACTAAAACCATGTTCGTCCTGCCTGATATATACATACCGTGTGTATGTGTGTGTGTGTGTGTGTGTGTGTGTGTGTAATGTGTAAACAGTACAGTGTATCCAATGTACAGAACCCCCCCACTCCCTACCACACACACACACACACACACCCATACATATTCTCTGAGAGATTTACTGAAGATGTATTAAAAATTAATTTGTCATTCCATTGTTTTCAACCCTCATTTGATTTGACAGCAAAAGACCAATTAACACTCTTATAAAACAAGACGTGGAAATGGTTTTCATTATTTTTAGCAGTTTATTTTGGGACAAATTTCATCTTACATCATGCAGTAAAAACATGTACACTCTACCAGACTTTACCAGGGCTGTAAGAAGGAAGAAAGGTCAGAAAAACTCAGTATATACAGATTTTTTTTAAAACCTGAGATGGTGTGAAAAAATAGTCCCGGTTAGAGGAGCTGGTGTAAGTTTTATGATAAAATACATTTTATTATCTTTTTAGCCACCTTTTATTAAAGCAGCAGCAGCGGACACCGTGTGGTTACCAGCATGATGCGTTGAAAAGTGACAGAAATGTAGTTAACTCGTTTTACATTCACAGATTCACCGAACATGACAAATCCCTTTGTTTTACACCTTTTTTTCTTCTTCTTTTAAATCAAAACCCACACTTCAGGCTCTGTTCGCCATGATAATCAAACGTCCTCCAAAATGCGAAACTTTTGTGATGCAAAACAGGACCAGTAAAACACAACAGGCGAGCAAATTCCTCCCAGTTATTGATTTATTCTTTTTTTTTTTTTTTTTTTTAATTTTTTAGACATTTTCTCACCATGCGACAAAATGATCCTTTACATTTTTTCCAGCGAGAGCAAACATGAAATCTGTTGCTTGCAGAGTTTTTCAGAGCTTTATTTTTATTTATTTATTTATTTTAAATAAACTTCAGGAAGTTCAGTGTGTATTAATTTAGCAGAAAGAAAAAACAACATCAAAATGTGCAGACAGGTAGGAGGTAACGACTTGCACAATAACCAAAATAAATGAACATGGAGAGAGAGCCATGAGGAGTTTACAGTGACGATTCAAACCAAAAAATAGGACAAATGAGAGGCTTGGTATGAAAAACACACCGGGCCTACACACACTGCTGCCATGTGTTGCACTCTGTGACTGCTAAATGCATTCATTATTATTATAATTATTATAATTACTACTGCTACTACTAGGCTATTGTTCTCAATCATGTGTTTAATTTACAAACCAATTTTTCGTCTTTGAGCCTGTGAAAGATCTGCTGACTTTAATAAAACAGCGAGGAACTGAAATATCAATATTCTGCATTGCTATAAAAAATAATACAAATAATGCATTCATGATTTACTGTAAAATTTTCTGTCCTGTTTATAAACTGCAGCCCAATTTTGTGAAAAGCTGCCTATATCTGCAAATGAAATTTGTTGAATCATATTTATTGGATGTGTTTGTCTTGCAGAGTCTTTATACCTGTGATATTAGAGTAAAATACTACCAGGGTGCCCTTTAAAATTATAACATTTAAAAAGTGTGTGTGTACACACATGTATATATATATATATATATATATATATATATATATATATATATATATATATATATATATATATATATATATATATATATATATATATATATATGTATATATATATATATATATATATACACACACACACACACACACACACACACACACACACACACACACACACACATGCATACATTAATACATGTACATATATATCTATAAATCAGCTCATTCACATGAAGCTCAATTTGTAATTAAAAATTAAATGGTACTTTAAAGAAAATGCACTTGTGTTTAATGGTTTTCTAACACTCTTCTCCCCATTCAGTCCTTTTTTTTTTTCTTCACTCATCCCTAAGCGATCAATAAAATCAATTATTACCACGAGATCTGGCGTTACACAGATCACTATTGTGAATAATCAATAATTGAATTAATTTTACCGGATTAGATTAAAAATAATAATAATAATAATCATGATAAAAATGAGCATTGATCTATTC
>NC_043995.1:29976463-30151463 GCF_902150065.1 Myripristis murdjan | reverse complement strand
CTCCTCCTCCTTCTTCTTTTGCCCTCCATATCATTTTTCACTCGCGCAGTGGAACAATCGATATGTAGAAAAGCGCCGCGGTATCATGTATCACTGTGGAATATGTGATATAGATTATGGCCAGTTCATGTTTACGATATTTTTCTTTTGTATCAGCTCGTTCTGGACGGGCGACGGTTTTGCGGCGCGTTGCTGTGCTCGGATGTGCTCAGATTACTGCACTTAATACACCGCGCATTAACATCAGCTGGTGTTCCAGAAACAGTAGATTGTGTGTTCACATTTCTATCTATCTATCTATCTATCTATCTATCTATGTGTGTGTGTGTGTGTCCATAGCTGCTTTAATTAAAGGGCTTACTGTAAGTCATTGTTTTAACAGTAACCCCTTATTATGTTATAATTGCATCAGCTTATAACAGTGTCTTTTTTTCAATTGTGGGTATTTCATTTAGGAAAAAAAAAATGATGAACCCAGATAAACCCATCCAATTTCACTTTCATGGACTGCATCGAATATTATGAGAAAACATAAATAAAAAACTTGAGTTTCTGCTGTGTGCGTCAGGAGCTGTGGCTCAGCGCTGCATGTTGTTATTCTGACACAACTGTGTCAATAAACTTCCAGATTGCCTTTGTGATTTAGTAAATTGTATCTTATATTGCTATGGAGCAGCAGTGAGCATAGCTGTGTGTTTTTTGCTGTGATTGTGGAGAGACTACATCCTCCCGTCTTCAAATTCCGTCAATATGTTTTAGACAATGACTGTTTTGGATAGCTTATTGTTTGTCAATCAATATTTTCATATCTGGTCAATGGCCCCTATCATATTTTTCAGGGAATCTGTTGTGGAATTGTCTGCCTGCGTTATTCCGAAACCTAAGATGATCCCTATAAAAACATCTGATCTTACATTTATTTCATATTACAATCTCAACAGGCACTTTGCAATTTCATTTCGCCGTAATTTACGCGGCACATGTGCTACGGCGCAATGCGCAAACTCTGCAATGCGGATTCCATTGATCACGGCCGCGCGGAAACAAAGCCGGTGAATATTAGCCGCTGATTTGCCGGCGCTATCCTCTCCGATATTCCCTCTCCAGGAGCTATTCCTGTTTTGCTCCTCTCTCTCCCTGCGAGCCGAGGTCCAGTTTCATTGCATTATCTGCATGTCCGGAGCGTCCCAGAGGGGCTGCAGAATGACCAGTGGCCCCGCTGACCCTCAGCACTGCTGTCACCCTTCATCACCCCACTCTCCATCTTGGATGGTGTGGTCACCTAGCAACCGGGGCCAGGGTTCGCGGCTCATGGACCAGAGGCTATTGGGAAATCAATCGATACGCCTCGGCCCAACCTAGCGAGAGCTGCCTGCCTGGCTGGCTGGCTCTCCCCATCCCCCCCACTTCTGCTCCCCCTCTCCCTTGTTATGGCCAAATGAAGATGATGCAGTTCTCACTTTTCCACACCTCGCTGTATGTGGATATCCTGTTACAGGATAAGAAATGCTTCTGCTTGCCAGGGGCTTGCAACTCTCCGGGCTGATGTATCTGTCCTGTCAACTGGCCTCTATTTCCACCAATGTTTGGATTGAGAGGCGGAGGGACAGCAATTAATCAAATTTCAGAGGAGAATTTTTTTTCCCCGATCACAGTATCAGCCGTGAAGAAGTGCTGACCAAAGATTGCATTGGTGCACCATTTGAGCCCCACCCCGCTGCTTCAGCGCGCTTATGAATTTCTTTCGGCGCGTCGCTGCTTCTCGAAGCGCTCCAGTGTTTCTGAGACCAATAACTAACTCCGCCGCTCCAATCCTTTCTTGGCTCATCTTTTGGATCATTTCCACGTGGGTCTATGTGAATCTAATTAGAAACCTATCAGACATGAACGCAAAGATCACTTTCATTAGCAGAATAACGATAAATGTTAAAGGGATTACCGAATCTTAAAAATGAAGCAAAAGGATTTTTTTAAGCTCATAGAAGACGCTAGAAGGTCAGATCTGTTTAGCAGCACCTCTATTTATTATGGAGGTCCCCCCCGCAACCTTTACAATCAGGCTGGGGTCAGCAACCTTTGATCCCCTCCGACCACGTTGGGAGGATGGGCCAAAATTCGATCACCTTAAACAGTTTAAGACAGAAGGCTTGGGGAGAAAGAGAGGATGATGAAAGGATGGGGGGAGGATGGAGGGTGGAGGGAGAAGAAAGAAGGGGAGGAGAAAGGGGAGGAGGGGTGAAGTTAGCACTGACAACAAACCAGTGCTAATCTGTTCTCCGATCAGAGCCATCAAACTGAATGGCTCAGCTAAAAGAGGATCTGTGGGTCCATCTGGGCTGCCGAGGTGCCCCCTGTGCTCTTTTACACTTTTATAAGGAGAGATACTATTTAAAAACACTTGCTTTTTGACCTCTGAGGGATTGCACTTCTGTAGTAACTACAGCTGATATTGAAGCAGTTTTATTTTCTCACTGTTTCAAGAAAAGTAGCGTTAGATTAGTAAGGTAAGGGCAAGGTTGGGTATGCTCATATTAAAACATGAAGTGATGGAAAGAGAGAACAAATATCAGACGGCATTGCATTAAACAGCAGATGCACGCCACACTTGGTGCCAAACAACAACAGGCAGCTGCAGTGCCCCCCCCCCCCCCCCCCCCACCCCACCCATCACCCCCTTGCCCCCCTCCCCTCGACACCCATCTCTCTGTCCAAATTAGGCTGACAGATTTCTTGACTTTTGTTGTTGGCCATCCCTGCATCTAAGAGGATGATGGTACTTCTGTTATGGGGCTGCAGGATCCCCAGATGGTCATCCAGCACGTGGCCGGAGGTGGGCTGTGAAATGACCCCCCAGCTGGACACTGTGGCCAGGTCACTGATCTCTGAGACCCCCCCCCCCACCCTTCCCTCCGCCCGCCTCTCCGTCCCCTCCTTTAGGGCCAGCTGCCATCAGAGCTGCTCAGGCCCACCCTAATGACAGTGGTTCACCCTCCTCTACGACCCCCCATATCCCTGCCTCCTCTCAGCAACCAGCCAGCCCAGGCCATGGGGAGTGTCCAGCTGCCCCCGTTGCAACCGTCACCCCCCCCCCTCCTCTTCCTCCATCCCTCAATCCACTGGCCTTTCACTGGTCACCCAAGAGCCTGAGGGGGTGGGGGCAGAGGCTGAAGTTAGGGGCCAGTCTGCCTGCCCCCCCTAAACCCGACTAAAAGAGAGGAAGAAGGGCAGATGAGAGCAATAGCCATGAGGATGAGCCATGGCCACAGAGGCATGACATTGACACGGGCCAAAGAAAAGAACCTTTTAACCATAAAAGTGGAATAGTCGCCTCTGGAAATCGGAGGCGACAGTAAATGTGTGTGTGAGTGCCTGGGTGTCTCGCTCATTGTCCCCATTACATGTCCTGTGCCGGGGCAGGGGGTGGTGGTGGGAGGGGGATAGATAGACAGAGAAACCGAATGGAAAGGGTAAAAAAAAAAAAAGAGGGTGGGGGGGCGGCGGGCATCTAAAAGCATCGTCAGTGGCGCCCGCACTCACAGAAGCACACACACACACACACACACACACACACACAAATATACCGTTCTGTTGTGTGTGGCTAATGTGCTGCTTCCAGAGAATCCAGTACAGTTGGATGACTTGGCATGGGCCCACCCGGCACAGGGGGAGGTATGCCTCTGCTGGGCTGGAGCCTGGCTACCTACTGAGAGCGGGGGCTTCTGGGTTCGCTTGCCTGGAGTAATGTCGATAAATCAATAGGACACACGTCACTGCAGGCCCCGAGAAGCCACATGAAACTGTCATTGATCGGCATAAGGTGGAGCAGGAGGGGGAGGGGGGAGCGCGGTGGTAGTGGTGGTGGTGGTGGGGGTACATAAGGGGAGGGGTGGATGGAGGTGTTGGGATGGGAGGGGTGAGGCTGCAGGGAGAGGGAGGATCCAATGCCCAGGGGTCGCCTCCCTCCTCCCCCTCCTCTTCATCTTCTTCCTCCCCCCCCCGCTCCCTCACAATGAAGGCCGGAGCATGGACGGGGTCAAGGGTCAGCGCGGTGGCCAGTGGCCCCTGAACAACACTGCAGAGCCACGTGCCCATCAATAGCTCCCTGTCACAGCTCACAAAACACAGAGTGCCTATGGTGCCGGAGCACATGCGCCGTCGCCCTGAACTGCACACACAGCTCAGGGGACGGGCGGCGGCACCGGCGGCGGCGGCGTTTCGAAATTACAGCCGATTCACGTTTCATCAAACCAATGATCATGCGGGATTTGTCATGAAAAAAGGGGATGTTTACACGGGCCAGAGTCCGCCATCACTGAGAGGGAGTCTCCACACCAGCTCCTCTCGGCTGGATGCAGTGCGAGGTGGTGTTCGATACTCTGAAACCACCATTTCCTATATTGTCGGCGACCGCAGCAGCCTGCGACACAGCCACCGACCGTAGCGAGAAGCCACAGCCGATTGCCCTCAACTCCCTTTTCGCTCCCCCCCCTCTCAATCCTGCATTTTCAGCAGTGGCTTCGATTGGCGATCAATATGGCAACACATGATCAACACGGCTCCAGATCATGATATCCATCCCCTTCACTTAGGGCCGGCGGACGCCGAGCGCCACGGCTCTGGAGCCGATGAGCCTCTGGTTCAAAGCGGTTAGAAGTTCGATGCCCACCGCAGTCAGACAGGCAGAGCTTTAGCGATCGTCTGGGTGTCAAGTTCTCCTGACGCTGTGTCTGCCTCAGCCTGCTGGGTTTTGATCTGCCGCGCCGCTGAGCACGAAGAAGAAAGCTTCGGCGGTTCTTTGACTAACAGCGCCGCTCGCTCTCTTCTTCTTCGCTGCCTCTCTGTCTCTATCCCGCTATATTTCTCCGCTGCCGTCCCTGCACTTGCTCACGGTGAGCTAATGGCCTGCACATTGATCATGCTTGCTCGACCTCCAAATTGGGGTCAACCACAAAAGAGGCCCCTTCTCCAATGTCAGGAAACAACTGCCGATTTCAACCGTCGTCTGTGCATGTTTTTTTTTTTTTTAAAAACAACCGAGAATGGCCTGGATTTGCACCAACCGCGCCGTAGCCTAGTTTGACTTGGTGCGTCCTTCAACCCAGGCAGGGGAGGGGAGGTCACCGAGATCCACCCCCCCCCCCCTGCCTTCCAAGCTCCTTTCTCCCATTTTTCACCTCTCTTTTCTGGCGAGCAATTAACCTTTATGTAATTTCTTTAATTGTGGAAGTTGACGTAGGGCTGGAGCTCCCCGTCACCTTTGCATTCATTTCCCTGACACTTTCATTATCACAATAGGTATATGAAATAGACAGGTGCAAAATGCATGGCAGTCCTCTGTCCTTGCTCGGCCGGTTGCCATGGAAACGGCTGATAGAGTAGGTTATCGATCGCTGTGTCCAGTCCCCCTCCGCCCCCCCCCCACCCCCTGAACCGACTTTTTTTCTGCAGTGATGGGCGTGGATCAATAGCCTGTATATTGTATGCTTTTCTCGCCATCCGTCCTCCATAATAGCAAAAAAAAAGGGAGAGAGAAAAAAACTGTAAAATGTAAGAGATAGTATTTAAAGGAGGGAGAAAAAAAAAATATATATATATATATTTAAAAAATGAGAGGGTAAAATTAGATGAAAAATGCTTAGAATTTGATGACATTTAAATGAAGTAAAGGACTAATTTTAAATGAAAAGAAGGCAGCGAGAAAAAAGAGCAGGAAAAAAATAAGAAAAAGAAAGAAAGAAAGAAAGAAATATTGAATTGAGATGCAGGAGCATTCCTTCTGTCTTTCTGTCACAGTCACTCCAAAATCAGCCCTTTCCCTGTCTGGCACCCTGTTTACGCATACTGTCATGGGACATTTACCCATATATGTATGTTTTTTTTATATCAATTTATCCAAATCTACGCTCTTTTTATTCGAATAAGTTTTATAATCAACCATTAGAGCGGGCCAATTCATGTCTTTTAAAATGTGACGGTGGAAAGAGGAGGCGCTGCGGGCCTGGGGGAGCTCGTTTAAATCTCGCCTGAGGGATCCCTCCAGCGAGGGGTCATGGTTGAAGTCATGGAGCGGCGGATTTAAAGGTGGGCGCTCCTCAAGGTGTCTCTGTCGCCCCGAGGCACGGTCATCACAATTCCAAGAGAGGTGGAAATAAAAGTGCACGGAGGACACAAAGGCTTTTGGACACTTCTGGAGAAATTAGCCAGGCAGCTCGGTGATGGTCAACAACCTTGGCTTACCTACGCAGACCCCCCTCCGCCCCCTTCCCTCTCACCCTGCCCTTTTAAAGGACTTGATCCCATACATCACAATTCATCTTTCCATTCTGCTCATTTCTCCGATGCAGTATTGATATCGCACTGACAAATGATTGTGAAAGAGACAGTTTCGTTGTAATGACTCCAGCGGAGCAATCTAAAAAATCCGCGAGACCAAAGGAGAAAAAGGACATTGCATACATTTTTACTCCGACCTGCCAAGTTCTCCATACATGCATCATCTCGGCACTCGCGCGCTCAGATTGTGCAGCCATATTTACAGCGGAAGGCGAGACACAACATGCGTAGATTGAAGTTGGTTTTGTATGGGGGTGTCGCGCCGTTCATTTTTCTCCTTCAACACTCGGCTGATATTATATACAGTCTCTCCCCCTACACACATATGTCAATATGTTTGGTCTTCACTGGGAGGAATGTGCCCTGAGGCTCCCATATGAAATTAGCTGACCATTCCCATGTTGGCTCCCTTTCATGCCCCCACTTGCAACATGGCCAACGCCAGTGTATCAATAATTCAGCCACAATTTAGTTGTAGTTGGGCCACATGTTACGGGTCAATTGTAACGGGCTCTGCTGCCACTGTATGCCTGATCTGCTTGATGGGCTTGCTGGAGGTTTGCGGTCAAATCGCCTGACTTCAAACCATTGTGGTTTGTCTAATGTACACATAAGGCTGCTGAGCTCAGGGAATAGCTTTTCCGCCAAAGTATAAAGTTTGCAGCCTATGGTCTACATTTACAGTGGTAACTGTGACATTTACATATGAATAACCGTCTGTTTTGCGGCTCTGTTTCATAGAACGCCGTCATGATGAGGTTCGTGAACGTGTGTACATTTGCTGTTCTGAACGTCCGGTGTCAGGTAGTCACAGAATCCTCTGGCGCACAGGAGGTGATGCATTTACAGCGGCTCATTTGGAGAGCAACAGAGGAAACGGGCATTTATGAGCAGCAATAACCACCATGTCTGACCAGAGGAAGAAAAGAGCCACCAAGAAACTAAAACTCCATCAAGCAAGAAAGAAAGAAAGAAAAAAGTCACAGTACTGGTCACACTGATGGGTTGACAGAGGATTTCTAACATCACAGCACTGAGCATGTAGGGCCAAATAAAAGACAAAACAAAAGAAAAAGGCGATTCAACAGTTCACCACTTTGCATCGTGGTAATGTGGCGTTTGATTTCTGGAAAAAAAAAAAAGAAAATCCCTTTCAAAAGCTTTTTTTTTTTTTTTTCGGGGGGAAACAATGTGCAACTACAGTGGACATGTACATGTAAACTCTGAGTGTGGAGCCATGCACACACACACACACACACACACACACACACACACACACACACACATATATTTATATATATACCACTTTGCAAGATAACTAGTCCTAAACAACCACATATCTATTTTGAGGATTCATCCATAGGATCTGCAGTGGTTTCAAACAAGTCTCCGGGGTGGGGGGGGGTGGGGTGGGGGATTGTCTTCTCCCCCACATCCATCCCACCAACACTGCTGGATATCTGCCTTATGTCTTAAGCCAGCCTTGGGGTGGTGGAGCTGCTAATCTAGCGCGCTGTAGCAGAAATGGAAATCTGCGTGTTTATGTGCATGCCGGATGGGAGGAAGGGGCTGGGAGAGGAGAGAGAAGTGGCTGCCCTTGCACCTTGGTGAGATGAAAAGCTCTCACTGCCTGGAGAGCAGGAAAACACCAGCAGGGCAGAAGTCAAACTCCCAAGGCCTTGAGAGAGAGAGAGAGGGAGACAGAAGGGAGAATCTACCAAACTTTTCCTTCTGCGCCTCCAGCAGATTGTGTATGAATCTGTGGTCAAAGTGAGAACCTGTGTGAAAACTTTAAGTTACTGCATATATATTTGTATACATATGTGTGTGTGTGTGTGTGTGTGTGTGTGTAGGGAATGTACATTCAGCGCATCGACACTGTTTGTTTTTTGACTTCCGGGCAACTTCTGAAGGGCTGCCAGATTGTAATGATCTTATTTTGTGTATATCATATCACTCCATGTATAGCCTGATCATTTATTCGACGTGCTTTTTTTTTTTCTTTTTAAATGTAATGTAATTAAGCTATTTTATTTAATTACACAACGTAATGAATCAGTGGTTTGCCTATAATAGTTTGCCTGCTATGCGAGTGTTTGCGTGCATGACGGATCCGTGTCTGTCATGTGTCGACACTTTTTGCGTGCACAGCAGTTGTGGTTTACGCCACATTTCGAAAGTTGAATCTCAGCTCTTTTTCAGCAATGCCACTCTTTACAGTAATTTCTGTCTCAAATGCTAAATTGTATTCTAATGTCTGAGTTGTTAGGTGGAACATCTAATGTCTGTGAGGAGCCAGGACAGCACTTATTTTAGTTTGTTAAGTCCACACACTGATAACTTCCAACACACCTGGAAATAACTGACGCGACTTAAAGGGAACTTGGAAAACATGCTAATTGCAAATTAATGGCTTGATCTATGAAATAAAAAAGATTATGAGAAAAGGGAAAAGATTTCACTTTACTAAAAAAAAAAAATCCTATTTTTTGCCCTTTTTCCCAACGCACATATGAGTTCATGAACAACAATTTTGTTCCTCCAGGTAACCATAGTAGTTTTTCCATTTGCTTTAATATTGAAAACAAATTTTAAAATCTTGCCTTCAGCTCTGACCATGATTTATTTATTTATTTTTTTCGGGAAAGAAATTCAGCTATTTACCATTATCAATAAGGAGCTTGATTTTTTTTTTTTTTTTTTTTAACTGCAGATCCCTGAGCAGCTGATGTTGGAGGTTAACTTTTCCTGAAGATGCATGGAGGCATGTGTGCTTTAAAAAATAAATAAATAAATAGAAAAGTGAAAAGCACCAGAGTGATGTATGTCTTTAAGCACCACCGTGCGCTTTGGCTGGCCTCTTGATGAGTTGTCACGGTGGTTAGATAGAAAAACAAGCCTAAAGTGATGTCACCTGACCGTCAGCGCCCGCGCCTGCCACGGCGGGCCGCCGGCCGGGGGTCGGCGCGGCGCGGCGACGTATAGCGTAGGTATACGGCAGTCAGTAGTTATTCATCATCCATAATGTTAACGATTACAGCATGTCGATAGCAAACCCAGGAGTTAAATGAGTTTGTGCACTCAGCTACGCCTGCGCCTCGCCGGTTCAAGGTCACTCCCTCCCGTCCCTGACAGGAGGGATGATTCCCGGGCTGAGCTGCAAGCACACACATCTTGCCTCAAGGTCAAGTGTGCCACTATTTAGAACAAATAGATACATAAAACACTCAATCTTGTGGGTGGGTAAAGTATGGGCCAGGACCTTGGGCTGGGATAAAGTCGGCCAGCGGCTCGTATATTTTGTCCTGTACTTGTATTTCCTCTTGACACTTTGTCACCCACCCCGCAGCCAACCCAGTGCAGCCACCTCCTCCTCCTTCTCCTCCCTCACCCCATCATCCCGCCACGTTTTTAGGTCCCGCTTATGTGACTGAATGTGAAAAGTTTGCATTGATTTTTGTCACGTAGGAGCACACCGGAGCGCGATGCGGATGGATCTCGGGCGTCTCTGGATGACAAACTGTGTTTATCATTCAGCCCGGCAGCCAGCTGAATTTCGACTGTACAGCCCCTTTAAGCTGCCCTGTCAAACATACCATGACCAAAACCTGCTATTCACCTATGGAGGGTTACAAAAAAAAAAAAAAAAAAACACCCCGAAAAAACAGAGGGCCATTGTGTTTGAGCAAGAGCAGGACAAGGCCAGGGCGCGTGGCGAGAGGATACACTTGATTTGGAGTCAGTTAGCAGCTCATGCCTATCCTAATGGACAATGGGGCGAGGGCAAGTGTCTCCCTCCCCTTGGCTTTTCTCCCTCTCTCGGCGTGCTTTCCCCCCAGAGACACGAGCCCGGGGCCGGGCGCTCTGATGGCCAAGCGTGACATTTAAACCCCTGCCCTCCGGTGGCTTTAGGGGGGCTTTGTGGAGGAGAAGGGGGGGGGGGTCGGAGTGGGGCTGCGGAGAGGTCCATCTGAGCACAGAGAAAGAAGAAGAAGAAAAAAAAAAAAGAGGGGGGGGGTACGGTCAGAGGCTCACCCTACTAAACCCCCTACAACTACCCCCTCCCGCTCCCTGCACACACCCCATCCCTCGATGCACACGCACTCCCCCCTCCCCTTCCCTCCCTGGCAGAAATCCTCAGTGTGTCAGTGCTGTTGGGGGCCCCATTGTGAGCAGGCCTGCCGCCGAAGAAAAGGGCCCTTTTGGTGGTAAACAATTCAGCTGTCCACTCTGATCACAATGGGGGCACATCCCATTGCTTTGAGCATCTGTTTCAAGTAGGTATTGGTCCCCCTCACCGCTCAGCAGTGCTGACCATACATACCCGGTGAGCGGCTAAATCCCTGAATCTGCTGTTCCCACTACCACCTGCTCTCAGCCTCCCTCCTTTTATCATTTCTTTTTTTTTTTTCCGGATCAATACTGCGACTCGGCCGCGGTGTCTCTGAGAAGACGAACTGAAAAGGACTTGTGTTGGCTGTTAGTAGGATCGCATGCTGTTTAAACTGTGTGCAGTGTGTAGGCCAACTGTACGAGCCTGTTTGCGTATGTAGGAGAGGAGATGCTTTTCCATGACATAAAGCAGCCTGAGTTATCTATAGGATAGAGGGGGAGCTCTTTCTCTCAGCTTGATTCATGGCCACTTATCGCCCCCTTGTGGTCCTTTGGGATATTTCATCCCTGCATGCGGTTTCATGCACTGCCATTACAGTAAGGCTGATGGCTGTTCCTATTCCCTGCATAACATGCATGTGCTGCTATTTGATGTAATTACATGAAACAAGGGGATTCCTCAGCAGTGTGTTACACTATTTTCTGTTCAACCCAGTGTTTTAATCCACCTAATCCCAGTTTTGACTGTATTTTTTTTTTTTTCTAGTTATGAAAAGCAACATTTGAATGACACATTTTCTGGATTTCCTCCTACGCTCCTGCCCACTGCTTGTTTCCAAAGGGTTAAAGCCAAGCAAGGTACTCTGCTGGGGAGGCGCTAATCAGCTCGGAAACATTTGCTGCCCTTCTGGCAAGGTCAAAGGGGTCATGGTCCCTGGGCTGGATGTCCACTCCATCCCTCGCTCCTCCCCCCTCCTGCTGTAAAGCCCAACCCCCCCTGGGGCCTATAGGCCCTGCAGGCACAATCACCGCACCACGGCTATAGGCTCACAGAAGCTGGCTTTAATCTATATGGAGCACTGGGATGGACTGTGGCTGTCTGTCCATCAGTCTGTCAGTTTGTCTTGCCTTGACCACATGCACACGGCCCTGGACCCGGGATATTGACTCAGAAAGGCCGAACCCCAATTTCTGATTGGCCCGCAGAGGCGTCCGCCGTGCCCCGCCTGCTGTTTGACCAGCTGATTGATCTGTTAACACTGGCCGCTGGACGTGTGTCCCTGAATTTAATTTCAGAATTCATTTCAGGGAGACGTGTGTGTACAGAAATGATGTAGAGTCCCGGGATCTGGGTGAAGGATTGAGGGTGGAGGTGAAATAAAATTGCAATTTAGATTCCCTTTCCCCTCTAAGGTAAGATATTAGCAGTGTGTTTGACAGGAACACTGCTCACTTGAAAAAAAAAAAAAAAAAAAAAAAAAAAAAATTCTGCTCAGGTTTTGTTTCAGACTGAAAGTGGTTCATATTCATCCATAGTACTGCCTCCAAGTGTCTGATTTCCAATAATGCTTTGGGTCTGAAAACGTTCTGTTTCTCAATAACAATAGTTTTGTGTGTGGTTCTTTATTTTCCGTGCCATTGGATATATTCTGCCTTTTGGGGACTGTTTGTCTGTTCATTTCATAAATGTGACTCTGTGACATAGTGCCTCCATAATGTCTATGGCAGAGATATTGGTAACTACAAGGGGACAGTACATGACAAGACCTCTAAAGGCGCCTTTATTGTCATTGCATTTCATCAGTTATCAATACCCGGAGAACCCCCCCACTGTCGATATAATAATAAGTGCGGAAAAATGCCACCAAAGTCTGGCTGTGAGGTTAGCTAACCTTGATTCATTTCACAGATCATAAAGGCCGTCAGCGCCGCAGTATGTGGGTATTGTCCACCATGGATTTCCCAGTCCATTCTGCTTTACGCTTGACTGTTATCAGAAATACCCATAAAAAACACACACACAGACAGTGAAATAAATGTGGACGCCAAGGCAATGCTTGTGTTAGGAAGTGAAGGCTGATTTGATGGAGTCTCTCTCTCTCTCTCTCCCTCTCTTCCCCCTCTGGCCTGCTGCAGACACAGAGAGGATTTGGGGGGGTGGGGGGGGGGCTGCTTGGATATGCATCACAAAGGCTTCCTGCAGTATTGATCCGCAGTGGGTTAAGGCAGTCTATCAGCAAATGTCCCTCTCTCTGGGAAAAACAACAGGAGATTAAAAACACACAGCTTGCCGGGCGGGAGGCTGCTGATGGCCCCTTATCTGGGCCCAAAGGTCACTGTGTACAGATATAATCCACTTTCACTTAACAGCTTCATTTAAGGCACCTCATATGCAAATGATGGCATTTGGGGGTCTTTTAAAAGCAGGGAGGCTCACTGTTCAAGAGGCAGGTGAAGTTGGATTTCTGTCTGCAGGCGGAGCAGCAGCCAGGCTTTTTTTACAGACAGGAAGCTGAAACTGTTAAATCTTTAAACTGCAGCAGACGCCTGCGTTTCCTTTTTCCAGCGGACAGACGAGCGCAGGTGTCTGTCAGCGTCTTAGTGCTGATGGAAGCAGCTGCTGCCAGTTACGACTGTACAGCCTCCAGAGCTGTTTTCATCTGTATTTATGTCCTTTGTTGCTCACAAGAGCACTTTGTGCCGAACTTGTTTTGTTAAACGTGCTTGATAAATCAATCTGACTTGACTTGACTCTATAACCAGATGGTATAATAACTGAAACGCCTCACTGAAGACACAGAAGACACTTTGATTTGAAACAACGGAGGTGCTCAAGTATTTATTCAAGTCTGTAATCCTGCTTTGTGCACAAGTAACCGAGAACAGTAACAGTAACACAAACTTTAGGTATGAAAGACAACTTAAACAATGTTTTGATTGAATAAAAAACGGCTTTGTAGATACAGTTTATAGAATAATAGAGTAGGAGCACTGGCTACATTTCCAATTC
This sequence comes from Myripristis murdjan, assembly GCF_902150065.1. Lineage (NCBI taxonomy): Eukaryota > Metazoa > Chordata > Actinopteri > Holocentriformes > Holocentridae > Myripristis > Myripristis murdjan. Next base: position 30,138,007 of record NC_043995.1, on the reverse strand, counting down.
ATTCAAATAAACAATTGAAAAAATAAAAAAATAAAATCAGAGTTAAATATCAAACCTTAAAATATCTAAAAATTAAATGTTCATGTCATCAGGAGTGGTCAGTCAAAACTGAGACTTTGAAAACATTAACCCTGAGGCAGAAGTAGATGCTTGTTTGCGGTTGTTTCCGAGGTCAGTAGCGATCTTTGGGCTCGCTGAATTTGCGTCTCTTGGGCGCCGCGGAGGACGGGACCTCCTGGCTGTCGGGGAACTCAAACTGAGACATCTGATAAGAGCGGAGGAAACACGACAGACATAACTTAAACCACAGCGAGCCATAACTGACAGACCACAGCTCTGTGTGACAAACTGGGGCGATCAAAAATCATTTGTGACAGCAGCAGCGTTCCTACGCATCTTCCATTTCAAAATTCAGACTTTTTTCCGATCCTTACAGCTGCACTAAAGAATTTTTTTATAAATGTAATAATACATTTGCCAGACAAGCATAAGAACCCTTTATATTTAGTGATAGAAACAATACACATAATTCTTAACATTTAAAATAACTAAGATGATTAATCCTTTTATTATGTACAGGCTGCACTTATAATAAATAATGAAAAAGAGGCGGGAGTTTAAGATATGAGGATGAGGGTCTCACCTTTTTGTCCTGGATGGGTGATGACTTCTTGTTGGCCCTGATTTTCCTCTGCACACACACACACATTCAAAACACACACACAACTAAAAGGGTGCAGATCTCCGCCGGGCATGTTGTCTGTCTCAAGAAATGTCTCCGAAGCATCATCAAGTGTATTCAATTTTAATCACAATCCTTTACACTAAAGAACCAAAGTCAAGTAACTGTTTTTTTTTTTGTTTTTTTTTAAAAACCTGGTAAAATTTGCATATAATAAATAAATCTGTATAATAAATCTGTATTATAGTTTTCTACTAAAACTATCCATGTATAATGTATTGCTGAAGTACTGCATCATACTGATTTTTAATATTTACTTCTATTTTTTTCTGTAAAACCCTGGCTATGTTTATGTGCATGTTTCTGTTAACCTGAAGTGAGCTGCCTCTAGGTTAACATGTACAGATAATATTTGACTTAGGGGGAAGAAGTTACCGTGGCACAGATTTAAGTTCATTTTGGGGGGTTTTCAATCTGCAGAATTGAAAACTGATGCCAAAAATGTCATAAAGGACAAATTAATATTATCTGGAGTGTCATTTTTTTTTTGTCTGGTGTGAGAAGTTGCCTTCTGCCCAGTTAAAGACAGAGGGAAAAAAGTAGTAAATCACAGGGTATCAAAAGTATTATGTAAACATTTTAATCTAAATGAAGATCTGTATTCAATATGGCTAATATCTGCATGCACGTAAGCACAGCCAGTGTTACTTTTCAGTGTAAGGACATTTTAAAAGACCGTACCAGTGACTTTGAATGTTCGGCTCATTTACAATTTACCAACATTTTACATCGACACAAACCATATGGCAAACACGCTGAAGATTTCACAACATAAAATCGAAATCCCATGATTCTCAAAACAGAATTTTTGGTTGAAACACTGAACGCATAATGTTCTGCTTCTATGGCAAGCAAAGTCTTCAACATTCATAAACCATGGAACTGATATCTCTCTGTGGAAAACAAATGTTTCCCCAGGGACTATTTTCCCTGGCGGAGGGAGCGTTTCATTCCGCCCCAATTTCAAGTCATCAAAACACAACAGTGCTGCTGCTTTTAGGAAAACGAATGTGGACGACTTTATTACGCTGATGGAAAACTGGAGTGAAGAAAGTCTGAAGTCACTGCAAGTTCATTTTCAATTGTAGTGGAATGAATGGAAACCAGCAGCTGGAGAAAAGGGAGTAAAAATGCTACCGGAGCTCTAAAATACCACTGCTCGCTTAAGGAGAAGATTAACAGAAAGTAGTATATTGTATGTGTAGTATATGCATGCTGTAGATATTACACTAAACATGCAAATCACTGGTATGGTCCTTTAGCTCCTCTGCCTATAACCCACAGTTAAAGGAGAAAATTGGTGGCTATTGAGTTTGCAGTGGTTGACTGACCATGGTGGACCTGGTGACCCTTCCACGCCTGGTGCTCCTCAGGCCGACCGCCATGTCAGAGGTCTCCTTCACCAGAGTGTCCATCTGAGAGGTGACAGATGGCTGCACTGACCACAAGAGCATCTGAAGAGGCCCTTCTCCTCAGTGTTTACACAGCGCTGGCAGTCCGAGTCTGTCTGAGGTTTCTGACGCTTGTGAGCGGCGTCGTGGCGGCTGCTGTCGCTGAGCTACGCGTTCACCCTTCAGCTCAGTGTCCTCTTTTAAATCTCTTCTCAAGACGCATTGTTATAATTTAGCTTTTCTTAACTGATCCTGGCCGCTTCTCAATTATTCTATTGTGTTTTATCACATGATGGATTTTATTACTTGTTATTTATTGTGTTATTGTTAAGCAGTTTGTAATCCCTGTTTTGAAAAGTGCTCTATAAATACCATTTATTGTTATCATTATTATTATTATCATTATTATGTCTGTAGCTAACTCACTAAACTTGGATTGTTCTGATGTGCTCAGAATGAACTTTTGGACATATTTTCATAGTTAACCTTGGACCTGTCCTTTTGTTTTTCATTTCTCCAAATCCGGCAAAGATTTTTTGCTGCAGTCCGCTGAACTTGTCAGAGTGAGATTATATTTAACCGGCTTCATGATGTTGTTTCGAGGACCATGATGGCTCGCTCATTGTTTTAGCAATTTCTTAGGGTTAATTTTTTTTTGTTGTTGTTCCTCTTATTACGCTTTGTATTGAAAACTATAACTGCTTATAGTTTTAGAAGTTTGAGAAAGGTTTAGAAGTTTAGAAGAAAGGACTTCATTGGCCAGAAATCATGAAATGTGTTTGATAATGTAAGTAAACTGCACATGTATTGGACCTGAACTTCTTCTTGTTAGTAGCTGGCCAGGATAAATAAAGTGAAAAAGGTCAAAGGTCAATAGTCAAAAAAAAAAAAAAAAAAACTCTCAGCAGGGTCAGTCATCAATAGTTAAGTGCAACTTTCTTTGAGCAGAGCGTCTGAGCACTGCTGCTTACAAGACAGTTTAGTGGCTGCCAGACTTTTGCTCAGGCAGGAGGTTTTATTTTTGGCATCAACTATTTGCTGTTGTTATTTTTTCACATTGTGTGCATTCGTCTCCCGTTTTTTTTTGTTTTTTTTTTCTGCATCTAGGGTCACATGACCACCACTCCCCTCACTCAAAGAATACAAGCCCCCTGCTCCTCTTCACCTTGTTTCTTCACACACATTGACTGCTGACAGATATTTTATGATGCAACACCGAACGTTCATAAATCATAGTTTGGGTTTTATAAGACGGATGTGACACATTATAAAAGTTTTGAAATGCAAACTGAGCTAAACAACAGTGAAAAACACAAATGGCATCACTAATCTTGCATATTTACATTGTCTCAATTAGGGATGGGGGGGTGGGGTTGGGGTTTGGGACACGACTAAGAAACCCAAATGATTACATGCATTTTTAAGTAAAAGACATATATAGTGAAGCTTTAAAATATTTACCCAGTATGTGACAGACTCACTGTGCTGCTGCTGATGTTACACTCACCTGTGAGTCCACTTGACCTTCCTCATTCACCTCCACCCTCTTGTGGCAGCTCACCTGGACCTCTGATCTCACCTCTGTCACAGAGAGACAGTGCAAACTGTACCCCATGGTCTCTTTTAGCACTACATTGCCATTTTCTAAAGTGATTTCACACTTGCCACACTATAATGATCTAATCATTATCTCTTTTTTTTATTTGGGTAATCCCACACGCTCACTTTTGCACCAGGTTTCGCTGTAAAATGTGGAGCACAACTGATTTGTGTACCTGTGGAAGCTGTGGTGGGCACTGTTCAGAGACCCAATCAAAGGAGCTGCTAAGGGCCCCTCTGAGTGTGCTCTTAACATGAGATTACAGTTAATACCGTGGTAAAAACACGGTTTATGGTTACGGTCACTATGGTTTACAGTTACTGTGTGTGGTGATGTTTAAAAATTCATGTAACGTTATCAATGACAGAATAGCTGACTAGCTAACCCGCTGTATGTCTAGTTATATGTCTCAACATTTTGTGCTTGCCTAGTGAAAGTATTGTTTATAGCACAAAATCACATTGGTGGGGAAAAAAGAAGCAATATACTGTATAGGTACACAAATAGGTTTTGCTCCACAGTTCACTGCAGAATGTAGTGAAAAAGTCAGAGCACACAGGATTTGTCATTTGTAAACGGTAGCACAGCAAATTTTGTCAATTATTGTTTATTAGGATCCCCATTAGCTACAGCATGGCTGCAGCTGTTCTTCCTGGGGTCCGCCAACATTTTAAAATAATACAATTCTTAAAATGACATAATAAAAGCAAACCCAAAGAGGCTCAAACTGATGAAAGAAAACACCACATGCAGAAAAAAAATACTCTGCAAGTAAGAATCTGCCCTAAGCAGAAACATACTAGGAAATTAAAACAGCAAATCAGAACATCACAGAGAAAAAAACAAACAAAAACAGTTTAGTATCTGTCTGAGGTCAATTCCCCCAATAACTGAAAAGCTGTCCTCAATCCATTTCATTTGTAGTTACAGACTTCACCACAGAGAGAAATACATTCAACAGTCATAACTATGTTTCAGTTCCCAATCTCAGCTAAATGCTTTATGAAATTATTTTTATTTTTCTATTATATAATTATCATTCACACTTATTCAAAAGATATTGCTTAACTAATGATTTGAATGTTCTTTTGCCTATTGTTTGTGTGATGTGCTTAGGGAACGAGTTCCACTCATACATGGCTCTGTACACAACAGTTCTTTTACCAACATTAGACTTTACTGTTGGTAGTGCAAAATATCCTCCAGCCGCCTGTCTGGTGATGTATTTATTGTAATCAGAGCTGTAACATAGTTCTTGTTGACTTCAAATTTTTGATCCAGGAGTGTGAATGTGTTTTGCACCATATTCACTGCAGCAACTGTAACACAGGTGTGTGTTTCTAACTACTATGTAACCTCAGTGTTGTGTCTGTGGGAGAAAAAAAGTATTTACAAGTTTGCAACTCCTAAGGCATTTTCCTGTGACTTCAAATTTACACACACACACACACACACACACCTATGGGTATTATCTACAACTACAAATTCAGTGCTCAGTTGTTTTCAACTTCATTCTGCATATGTATCATATAATTAACCACTTGGTGTAAACATATTAATATTTATTAGGGGTGTAACGGTACATGTATTCGTATTGAAAATTTTCGGTACAGAGCATTCGGTTCGGTACAGGACGTTGTGTTCGGTACAGAGGTGTGCAGCACGGGTGAGTTACCACACGAGGATAATTGGTGGCGGAACATAAGTTTCGTTTTCATTTATCCATATCCACCTGCAGCTACACGTGCGAAACAGTAGAGGGCAGCAGTACGCCGGGGAAGCGTCTAATCTCTCAAAGAACAAGCATAATAAGCTACACCTGAAGCATGACCTGAAGCCTGAGCATTGATGTCATGGTTACGGCTAATGCTACCGAAACCGGCACCAGCGGGAAACTAGAGCTTGAAGAGCGTCCCTAGTCGTTAAAATCTCCTGTTTGGGAACACTTGGGCTTTCTGGTCAAATCTTGCAACAGACAAAGGCAAGTGCATAAAACAAAGGCAGTGTGCCGACATTGCTCAGCTGAGATTGGGTACGTTCATGGCAACACGACAAACAGGCTATTTCATTTGAAACAGCGTCATCTGAGTGTGAATATCTCTGGTACAAGAAAAAAAAAAAAAAACACCCTAGTGCAAACGCGGCTGATGACGGCATTCAAGCAGCCTCTCCCTAGCAACTCAGAGCGGGCTAAAGCTATAAAAACTGCCATCAGAGATTTTATAAATATATACGGTATTTTATATATATATTGTTTATTTGAGAATATTTTGTTTATTGGAAAACTCATTTTATATATTTTTTTGTTTATTTGAGAAAATTTTACCCATTGGAAAACGTATTTTATATATGTTTTGTTTATAATGAGAATATTTTATTTATTGGAAAACTTATTACTAGCACTTGGCAGCAGTATTCAGTATTTTTTTTTTCTATATTTTGTATAATGTTACAATAAAGTTCCTAACAAACATAAAATTGCTTGTTTAAAACAATTTTATGTTTTGCATTTTGTTCCCATACTGTACCGAAAATGTACCGAATCGAGACCTCAAAACCGAGGTACGTACCAAACCGTGATTTTTATGTATCGTTACACCCCTAATATTTATTCAAAACCTTGATTGTGGGGAGTCGTCAGGGTTAATCTGACGCCCTGAGAAAAGCTGTCATCAAGTAATCAATGGGTTCACTTAGGTCAGATCTCACTGGGGTAAAGAGGAGTCACATGGAGACTTACTGGTGGTGTCCATGAGTAAGTTTCCATCGTCAGGCTTCTCCACGTCTTCAATCATATGACTCTAAAAACAAAGCATGTTATCTGAGCACCATGACAGCACAGTCGATGCCGACCACAAGAGTTACCCAGATGAGTGTGATATTTCCAATATTTAGCCTGATTGTTGTTGATACTATAATTAAAAGATGCAGCACACAGAAGTAGAAGTAATTGCTTATATAGTAGTTTTTTGATTGATTGATTGAATGTTTGTTTTCGTGTCGTGCAAACTAAGTGTCCAAGCCTCATGAGTTTATGATACCAAAACACAGTTGGAATTATAACTTATAATACATCTTGTTTTTAAACAAAATACTCTGCTCTCTCCTCCAAGCATGGCAAATGAAATCTGCTAGTATCAGTAATGGATGTAGTAAAAAAAAAATATATATATATATATATATGTTAGTTATTATATATGACAAACATCCACTGTATGACTCTTTGACCTCAGATTACAAAAATGGACACTGCTGCATTGTGCTTGCAACATTTAGACATTTTCCATGGATTGCTGTTGTGTATGAAATGTGCTATACAAATAAGCCTGCCTTGCCTTACCTAAATTTAGAGATAATCATTTATGAGAGTGCCGGTACAAAGTAACTCTCTTTGGTTCAGTGCTGGTAAAGCACTGACGAAAACACATTTGATAATAAATCTAATTACTGTATGTATGAAGAAAATAAAGTATTCACTGTAGTTTAGCTCTTATTTCAGAGCATGACCTCAGTGTGTTGACCACTGGTCCACTGATGCCCCCTCTGATTATTTTTGAGCGTTACGAGGTGTCGTGTGCTGACCTGCGATCCATCACTTTCTTCCGCCACCTTCAGAAGCCAATTGTCCCTCAAACCCAGAGGCTCGTCCTCCACCTGCAGACGTCGAGCACAGCTGTCAATCAAAACAGCTCCAGAATAAGCCCTGACGGTCATGACCCGGAGGAGGAGTCTTTAATCAGTGAAGGAATTAACAGCAGATAAGCATGTGGCTCTTAAGGGCAAAGTTCACCAAGCTGTAGGATAAACAGGGTAAATATAAATAGTAAACCTGTTTCCACGTATGATACTGAGAGTCTGACTACACTGCTTTGTATTCAAAGATTTAAGGAAAGTCACGGAGGGATTTTTTCTTTTCATTTGACCGCTGTTTTTTCAAGGAACGTGGAGACAAGAGCACATTCTGAGTGTATTAGTTTAATAATACATAATAGATTCAATATAACACCTGTAATGCTACCATAGTAAGGACTATATATTTTAGAATAGACAGCATTTCCTGATATAATGACAGTAACAATAACATTATGTTGAGAAAAAGAAGAAGAAGAAGAAGAAGAAGTGAAATTAGAAGCAAAGGAAGAAAAGGAACAAAGTCAGAGGAAGAAGTGAAAGTAAAACAAGATGAATGAGATGAAGGGAAAGTTTCTACTTATACAAACTTATACAAACATGGCATGACTGTTTTTTTTTTTTTTTTTACTTTTTTGTCCTTGACCCAAATTTTAAGGACACTTTCATTTCATTTATTATTCTCCTTTATTCTGTGTAAACTTTTTTCTTCTCAAATACTGCCAAGATGAAAGTGAAATCAAGCGGGTTAAGAGAGCACATTATGAACATGATGGAAAGGAAATATGTTAGGTGAATAAATAGTCTATAAAGAGTCTAACAAACTTCCATGGTATTATATAACATGTCCTGAGCAATTGTTAAACTCCCCGAAAACCCCTGACTGGATTAGACTTTTCAAAATTCCATGAATTTGCAGAAATTACACGGCCTGTGGGAACCCTGTGGAGGACATAAAGAGACAGAAGAAGAAAGAACAAAATCAGTGGAAGAAAAATTAAAAGAAAATGAAGATAAATGGCATGGGAAAGAGAGAAATGAGAAAGCAAAAAGAGAAAGGCAGAGGAAGAGGAAAAGAAAAAGAAGCAAAGGAAGAAAATGAACAAGCTCACAGGAATAAGTAAACGAAAATGATAAATGAGACATCTTTTGTGTCTCTTTCTGTCCCACTGTCTTGTTTTCTTTACCTGCTCCATCCTGTCTCTCTCTGTGGCCATGTTCACCTTCAGGGTGTGGAAGGGGGAGATCACCTCGCCTATCATCAGCTTGACCGGCTCCCTCTCAAACTCCATGACGTCAGAGTTGCCCTCCTTGAAGCCTGGAGGCTGGTAGGACTGAGGAGTGACTGAAAAGACAGAAAACACAGAGACAAGAAAGTCAGAGATCAACACAAACACAAACTGACCCAAAAAAAAAACAGCAACCTAATGCCTGACAAAAATCTGACCCTCCACAAACACACACACATTATACTGACGTCCAGTTTGTGCAGCTTTCCCGAATCTTAATCCCAACCAACCTTTGCCTAACCTAAACCCCTTACCCTAAACTTAACCCAAGACTAATTCTAACCTTAATCCAAACATAACTGTCACCTTCACCAATGAGACAGAATGTGAGGACCGGCCAAAATGTCCTCACCTCTGAAAAACGTCCCTACTCTTTTGGTTAAAAATGCATTCTGGTACTTACTATGTAGCATTTATAAGTACACACCACACACTAACACACACACACACACACACACACACACACACACTTTATCACTTTATTCTAGTAGTAAAATGAAAAAGTAAAAATGCAGTCTCTGACATACATACTTAGTTTATGTTTTATAAATCATATAAGCAATGTATGTATTAAAATTTTAGGGAATACTATGACTTATGCAATAATTAAGTTACTCCTCACTGGTGGAGATTTTACCTATGCTATGCTGTGTGTGTGTGTGTGTGTGTGTGTGTGTGTGTGTGTGTGTGTTACCCTCCTCGTAGTAGGCCAGCTTCATGTTGAGGCAGACGATGTCTGGCAGAGGGCCCAGGATCTGCATCAGAGTGCACAGCTTTCTCAGCAGCAGGATGCTGGCCTTCTTAGTGTTGCTGCATTTCACTGCCGACACCTTGTTGTTGTTGTTGCTGAGGTTGATGGGAGGCAGCATGAGAAATCAATGGCTGGTAAATCTGCCTACTCTTTCTGACCCTCTGGCAGGTAACCAACCATCTTTATTTTGTTCAGATATCTACTTGGCTTGTTTAAAGTTGGTGAAGCTGGTGACCAGGTTGCTGTGGAAGTGGGACTGAAAAGTGAAAGTGTTTGTTGGTGCTCAGACGGAGGGGCGGCTATGACCTGTGAAAGTGCGCTGACTTTAAAAACTCCACCTGTAAATGCCAAAGTGCTGTGATGGCGCAGTGGTCAAAATGAAAAGAATCACATAAACTACACCGACTTATCAGCCGGCCACAGACAAAGTGGCTTCCTGACATGTGGCTCCACCATGCACCGGTCTGGAGCTGGTTCATGCTTGTGTGAAATTCGCCGCACTGATGTGTGAGTGCACATTGTGCTTCCCTTACGCCCAAGGAGCATATACTGTAATTCTCACAAGAAACACACAACACAATGTGAACCAGCCAAACACACAGGGCCTGGGTCTGTTATATGTGCTGCCTTGCAGATAAACATAATGTCTCCTGCGCTGATATATAAGTTCACATTCAAGGTTCGAGTAATCCTCACACTTCTTCTCTCATGCTCCAGTAAGTCGGCTAATCCCTAGTCCTGAACAGCCAGAGGTGCAGAGGAGCTGAGTGCATTCACTGCACCGCACTGTACTTCATTACAGTGCTGAGGTGCTGTCACTTTACTTGATTATCTCTATTTAGTGGCGCTTTCTATTTTTCTTTCCCCACATTTCTTGCACTTTTTACTGCAGTGCGTTTATCTGACGGCTGGAGTTACTGGCTACTTTGCAGAGGAAGTTTTTCCATGCTGCACTGTTCGGGTGTAAACCAGCCAATGGGATATGAAGCAGACAGAACTAGAACATTAAAATACTTCTTACAGGGTAAAGCATCAATAATTTAACATTTGTAAGAACCCATTATTCACTTTTGCTTTTCATACATGAGTAACACTTTGAATGCACCAGACTTTTGGATGACCTACTTCTCAATGTCCAGCTGAGGCCCCTCTGAGGTGTACTTGATCCTGAACTGGTAAACCTCTGTAACTTTCTGAAAGTGAAGGCAGCGTTGAATGAGCACCGTTATGTAAACCGGCAGATACAGGGTGTATAATCCAGCTGTTTGAGTTTTGAAACGTCAACATTTGCAAGAATTGGATTAGCAGATTACCTGGGGATTCTCTGGATCAGTGTATATCTATAAAGGGATAAATGGACACACAATCAGGTCACTGGATATTTAGATTTAATTTCAGCCTTGTAGAAGTACAACGGCGTATTAGGGCCATTGTTGGGGGCGACAAAATGGAGCCAGGGGAGGGGGTGGGGTAGTCATATTTCGATATTGAAGTTGTAAAATTTATAAGAAAAAACTTGAAAACTCTGGGGTTACAAAGTCAAAATTTTCCCTTTGAAAGGCTGGATCCACCACACACTGCAGATGCTGCTGCTTGCTGTGGTGATGACCTCAACAAATTATAACAACAAACAATTATAACAAATAATTGTTTTCCTCTGAATAGGCCCGAGGCACGGCAATGTCTCTTCAAAGTCCAGATGCTGATGTTAATATTGTGATTCTGATTCGGCTAAAATCACCAGAATTCCCTTCTGAGTAAATGATACTATATTAAAAATTTTTTAAAAAATTTCCTCATAAATTTGTGACTTGATCTCAGAATTTTTATATTTTTTCTCGTAAATTTGTGAGTTTTTTCCTCATAAATTTATGACTTTAATCTGATTTTTTTGGTCTACTACCCCTACCTCCCCAGCTCCTAATTTTTTCCCCCTACAACGGCCCTGAAATGTCGTCATACAGACGAGAGTAAAGGACAAAAGTAACTTTGATCATCAAGATGATCAAAGTCCTAGATCTCCATCTGGTCAAAAATCTCTTTTCTGCTGACACTTTTCAAGGCCATCACCTCACCTTGATGTGTTTTATTATCATCAAACATTCATGTAGACCTAATACAATGTATGTCAACAGGTAAGGAGATACTTACAGTCAAAATTATCGTCCGTAGCTGGTGGAATAAAATCAATATATCAGTTACTATGACACTACTATGAGATCACAATGTCCTTTGCTGTTTTTGTGAATTTCTGGCTTCGTGAAGTCGATGGAAACAGAGGATGACTTACATATTTCTTCTGAAGGGCATCAAAGCATCCATGCATCCTGGGAGGATGAAATAAAAACACCTAATTAACGGTAAACATAATTTTTTTGGATGTTTTCCCACATATCATGTGTTAACAAGGACAAAGCGAGCCCTGAGTCATTCTGGCACTTTGATGTGTGTGTTTGCATGTGTGTGTGAGTGTGTGCATGTGCATGTCTGTGATATGCAGGGGCTGGAGGCAGACGGCTCAGACGGCTTCGCCTTTCACGCCATAAAAATCACATGAGAAAGGAGAAAAGGTACAAGTGTGGGTCAGAACAAAACCTTTTGGCTTCATGTCACTATAAAAAAAAAAAAGATGACTTTTCTGTATTTTTACCAAAGTCACCATATCAACACATTAAAAACTGTATTTTCTTTCATTTTATATCAAAATCCCATTAATGCTGCTTCCTGGGAAACAGACAAAAGTCAAAATTCCACCAATGATAATAATAATAATAATAATAATAATAATAATAGTTTTTGACAACACTCCTCCATCCCTCTAATTATATAGCCTGCAACTTAAAGGAGTACAGTACAGAGAAATTTTACATAAAAATAAATTAGTTACTTTAAATCTAATGCCAAAGGAGCTCAAACAGTGATGATTAAGACAATCACCCACCAATAAATCTCATTTGCATTATTGATTTCTGTGGTGACATTCACACTCTGGTGCACAGCGGATGCTTAGTGACACCTTTTAACCACACTTCACATTTTCTACTGAACCTGTAATTACAACTACAGCATGGCTATATGGCTAATTACCTCGTCTGACGGTTCCATGACTCTGTCAATTTTTTTTTCGACCATTTTTGAGAACTGAGAGGTATTTCCCTGAGTAACCCATAAGTAAACTTTTTACTGCCACACATCATGTAGAACCGGAAGCTTCTGCACTGCAGTTTTAACGCTTTCGGAAAGTGTTTGTAGCCACCAGATCACACGAGCATGCTTGTCAACTTTCAGTTGACATGTGTACCACCACATTTTAACACTACAGTTATTTTAGTACTTTTTTATTCTGTCCATCAGTTATTTATTTATTTATTTATTTATTTATTTCGTTTTTTCTCGGAGCACATCATCATTTCATGCCATGCGCAATGCAATGCTTTTCTGTGACCATTTTCACAATTTAAAAAATAAAAATCTAAACATGTCATTACATGTCATTGTAACTTTGTGTTTTTGTGTATTTAAGACAGGGGCTGTATGGTTTTAAGCAGCTTGTTGCTCTCAAATGCAAAACAAATTTTCCCTCAGGGATGATAAACTATGATTATATTGTAATAGTATTGTATGAGTGGCAACGTGGTACCACTCGCCATGGAAAATCTTGTTGCCTTTTCCAAAAACACCACAGTGGCTGGAATGTGTTCATTTTGAGGAATATGGATAGAATTAAATGAAATGCGGGACAATCAATTACAAAAGCAAGACATCATTGAAAGGCTGTTTCCTGGTGGCTTTGAAAAATGGCTATAGGCTCCATGTGTCAATTAGCTGAGGTATTTACCACTTAACAATCTGACAGGCAGCAGGAAATTTGTGGTCCTCCCTGAGAATCATCACTTTCTGCCCTGTAGGAGTTGAAAGGAGAGATAAGCCGCTCATAAGCAAACATGGACCTCAGCAGCAGTAATGTTGAAACACTGAGCACAACTGGCATCTCTTCACTCTCAGGGTAGGAAATAAACACCCACGACCAGCCAGATGTTGATAAATCCACAGCTGTGTTAAGCTCATGCTGAGGTTTGTTTGTTTTTTTTTTAGCTCGTATTCAGTTCAGGTCAGTCTGGCTGGCTGGAAGGACCAAGGCAGTGGCCGGTGAACTTTAGACAGAAACATTTCCACATGTGATCTACCTTCAACGTCTTTGCTCCCATAGGCCTTCTCGGGGAAAAGCCCCCTCAGGTAGGTGATGCTGGACACTGCGATGGCCAGAAGTTTCTTCACCACAACCATGGACTCCTGTTCTGTGGAAACTTCATTTGGGAACATCTGAGTGACCTGTGTGAGAGAGACAAACCCCTCGCAGGCTGAGCGCTTCTTCCTGGCATCACCAGAACCTATCTTTGTTTTGTTTTTGTAGTTTTGCTTTGATTACCCAGTAGAGTTATCACAAACATTAGCTGTCAATATGGGTAATAACTGAAGGTCAAGGTGTGGGGTTATAACAATGATCAAAGTGATGCTTTGTTTGAAGGTAGAATGAGTAGGATTTTCCTAAAAAAAAAAAAAAAAAAACACTGTATAGAGCCACTAGCAGTGTATGCTGGCAGCAAGTTTGCGTCTCCTAGGATGGCAGTGGAATGAATGTCGTCACTGTCCTAGGCGGCGGTCCGCTGCCACCTCCCTGTCCAACACAAAACAGGCCAGCATCGTGTTGCTCTTCATCCTCATCCTCAGTGCTCGCCAGCAGGTGAAAGCCAAACCCGGAGATTCACTTTCATTGCAGAACGAGTTGTGTCCGCTTGGCATTTCCCCTCGCCGTGTTTACCTTTTTCCACAATCCGCGCTCCGTGATTTTCGCAGCTTCGTATTGGATGTCGTGCTATTGATCTGGCACTGTGCGCTGTTATTGCCTGGGAGCTAAGACGGTTTCTGGTTATTTGAAGTCTATTCCCTTTACTCCAGCCACAGGCAATGTGGAGCGATGGAAGTTATGTTCTGGCCTTGGTCCATCCGCTGCGCTGTACCGGAGCTCCATGACTACAGCTCAATTCAAATCTATGGGGCCAAAACTTGTCAATCTTCTCTCAGTGGAAAACCCAATACACTTTGCCAATAACAGCCAATAACAACATGCTGTGCCAGATCGATAGCATGACATACATACAAAAAGAAGCTACAAAAATCGCGGACTGTGGAAAAAGGAAATCTAGACAAGCGGACAAAGCTTGTTCCACAACGAGAGTGAATCTGCTGGAGAGCCCTGAGGGAGAGGAGCAGGATGAAGACCGACATGGTGTTGGCCTGTTTTCTCTTGGACAGGTAGATGCTTCTGGGCCAAATTTGTTATCTTAGGACGCTGACATTACATTTTGAGCGTCCATTTCATTCCGTCGCCATCCTAGGAAAAGAAAACTTGTTGCTGGTGGTTACTTAGCCTGAGAGGAGAGGCCAGCTTTGAATGTTGTGTTTACAACCAGCAACCGAGAAATCCTACTCATTCTGCCTTTATTAATTTTGTTTTTTGAAACTGTTTGCTTTCATATGTGGCACTTGTATGATTGATCTGAAATATGGATACTATATGTTTATCAGTGGAATGAGCAGATTCAGAGAGTCATTGAATGAAGCTGATGCAGGCATTCAAGAGACAAAGTGTGAAAAAAATAAGTGAAAAAAATAAAATAAAATTCTCCAGATAGCCGGGCTTTGATTGTCCCACCTGGCAAATTATAAATTAAACAAAAATCAACAAATGCATGTCTAAATTGTGTAGACCTAAAGAGATAAGTGAGCACCAATTAAAACGAATACAAAACAGCTTCTTAAATTAACATCAGTGCAAAAATGGCTAAAAGCATGCAAGGTATTCAAAATAAGTGAAAAACTTAAGAGTCAGATTACTGTACAAACTGACTGCACAATCCAATATCAAACTGTATGTGCTCAAAATCTTTGCTTCTCTGATTTTCTTGACTCAGTGTCATCAATTACATCATCTTCATAACATCATGATACCAAACTCATGATGGCAGGTATTTTTTTTTTTACAACTTAACCTTCAAAAAAAAAAAAAAAAAAAAAAAAAAAACAGATTTAAATTTTCTTTTAGGAGGCATTACCCTTGCTACCACACCGCAGGCTACACACGTTGATCATAAATCCTTTTTTACAACAGGTTATAAAATATCCCTTTTACTCCAAATGATGTTAACAGCACTATTTGGAAATGGGGATAAATAAAATATATGAGGAAAGTAATAAACAGCTAACAGCAATAACAATAATTCCATTATGTGGCTTTATTTTTTTATTTATTTTTATTTTTTTAGTGCTGATGACCCTAAATGACGACATCAAATGTTTACATCACAGCCGGCTCTGTCAATACTCCTTCCAGACAAAAAAAAAATAAAATAAAAAAATCACTCCATGTATTCTGAGTAGCATCTTCCAGCCATTCGCTGACATAGGACAGGGCGTCCTAAGTCCTTGCCAGAGCAGTCCTTGCCAGAGCAGTCCTGCAGTGCATAATTAAGTTACAGCATTTCTTTGTTTATTTTACTTACTAAATTTAAAAAAATGTAAGTAACGAATTATCAGAGGTCTGATGAAGAGCTCATTCATGTTACAGTCATTTTCACCAGAGTGCAGCTCTGCCCACTCAGCGGCCTCTCACTAGTTTAAAGCGGCGCCCCCATCCACCACGTGGTGGTGGAGGGTCAGCACCACAAGACGAACACACGACTCCAAAAACACAGGGAATCACATCGGCTCTCTCAGCGGTGACTCTCACAGTCAAAACCAAACAGAGCCTACTTCTGTTATATGTGCCAATTCTGTTTTTTTTTTTTTTTTTTGTCAAATAATTGTTTGAAAGAACAAATGAAATAGCTAAGTGGTCAAGAGAGAACATCTCTTTACTTGTCAATGGAGTAGCTGTTGCATTAATTTTGGCACACAGAAATGTGTATCTTCTAAACCAGTGTTTACAGCAATACGGAGTACAAGAAAAAAAAATACAGTTTAGAGAAGATGCATGATATTGGAGTTTTTTCTGATATCTAATATGCCGACATTTTCCAACTCTTAACGATATATGCACATATTTTTTCCACCTAATAGCAAAGAACATCAAGTCTCCCCTGCAGTGGAATTAACATTATGCCTGCTCTTACTGTGAAGGCCCACTGGCAGATGCAGAGATAAAATACAACGCTTTTCAAAATGCACACATTCCACTGGAAAAAAATAAGAAAATAACTTAAACTTATGGCACTTGATGCCATTGTTCTCTCCTGAACAGATCTTTGCTTGTGGTGTATTACAATCACACATGTACATTGTTTTGGATAAAAGCATCTACCTAATGTGAATTGTAATGTATCTCGTAATTGTAACTTTGGTTATGTAAAACAAGGTATATTTATATTTATAAAACATTTTCTTTCAAACAAAACTGTCAGATTCATCCTATTTAAACAGGCTTGGATGATGCTCTGCCTGAGAAAATCAACAACGTGGGCAGATTTGGCCTATTTCACATATCGACATGTCATATCGGCACACATCTTCATTTCGGGCCGATACCAATACTTCATTTCTAAAGCCGATACTCCTGATACCGATGTCATGCCGATATTATTGTGCATCCCTACATTTTGGAGAGCTGATTTCATGGAAAAGCCGCATTAACCACTGTTCATTTACTGTGATTAGCCAGGTTTTAGTGCTCTACATCGCCTCCTGCTGGTGGCCTCTGGCAGTGGAATATCTCCCTGTAGACTATCTCTAGTCACACCCACTAGTCTATATACATATACTTGTTATTAATGATCAGTGGTTGTGTCTGATGTGGGTTTACTAGGGTTATTGGTCTGATAGGTGGGTACGCTGTAAATTGCCAAGAAAAGAGGACAGTATGTAACATATACCTGCGTGTACGCTCTGCAACATCTCCAGAAATTTAGGAATTGTGCACCTCTGTTGTTCGTTGAGCACCTTTTTTACAGGCAGATATCATAAATATAGTCACTTCTGATGGAAAACAGTGAGTGCATTGTTGAATGAATGAATGAATGAATGAATATGTTTATTTCGATCACAGCAGCACAACAAATTAAACATAATTAAAGAATTAAAGAGAATGAATATGGCTGGTCGAAAAGGGTTTTCGGCTGAAGCAAAAGCTTATGGCTGCCGAACCCTTGTAATGATAAGATAATAATTCTACTGTTTACATTTACATAAGTGTACCTGACTGCACATATATACATACAGTACCTGCTAGCTGTCATACGAGAAGCATACATACCGACATAGATCCTTTTTTTTTTTTTTTTCGTTATGAAACCAGTATCCAAAACACACACTAAAGGCCAAAACTCTCAATTTTATCAAAGAATAAATTATAAGGCATCTGTAATTTTTTTATGATTTTGATCATTTGCTGTTATCAGCATTTTCTATTTTATATTTATCAAATATCTTGTTATGTGCAGGGGGTGTTTTGACACATGAAATGAATGAAAAGACAAACAGGACAAAAAAAAAAAAAGACCTTTGCCATATAACACTGTTCGACAAATCACAATCACACAACAGTGAGTCTATATTAGTCTCAATATGGTTTACCTGTGCAGTCCGCACACCGCGTGGCACACACGCCATGGTTGTGGTGATGAACAGCAAATTAAAACACTGCAAAAACAACAGAGAACAACTAAGTTAAGTGATTTTATATGAAGACTAACATGAGCAAACAGATGCTATGCTAAGCTACCTCTTCTTCAAGCTAACTTCTCATTAGTAAAGGCGCAGATGAGCTAATCTGTTGATTTTTCTGTGTTGTTACTAAGGTAGTTGATCTTTTACTTACAAGGCAAAGCTAAAAACTGTGTTTTAGTAAAATATCCTGGTAAAAAAGTACCTTTACGACAAGGTCTGGAGGCAAGTTAGTCGTTAAAGGCAAAAATCGGGGTAAAAGTTGTTCCCGCGACTGTTTGATTGACAGGTTCAAGGCATCAATCACCAAGACGAGAGCCAATCAAAAGGCAGAGATCTTGGTTTGACCCTCCTACAAAGAAAAATATCATAAAAAGGGATGTTGATCCACACAGTAAACCAACATCACTGTGTTCCTGGATCAGCGGACCCTGCTGCGTGTGTTTTATTTATTATCGTAAAAACTGGGTATATCTCTTTTGTGTCGCTCAAATGGTTTTGTGTTGATGCAGTGCGGCCCCCGCATAGCCGCCCTCTCTCTCCTCATCGCAACATCATTGGACCGCAGCCTGTCAATCACCGCTGCTGCGCCTTGGACGGCATTTCATTGGCTGTGCCGGAGCGCTATGGAACGGGTTCCTGCGCTTCTATTGGTTACTGTATATGACAATCACAAATGGGAAATCCCTAGCGGTGATGTCACAAATCGTTTCGCCATTTTTTGTTGAGGAGCAGTCGTGTTCAGAAAAAGGGGGGGATTCGTTTTTAGCACAGAGACCAACAACGGCACCTTCGCCCGTTCGCACATTTGAGTTTTCCGGTTGTGTCCACGCCACACTCTTACAATGTCGTCAGAAAACCTCGACTCGGACACTCAGATGGACTACGAGGACGAAAAACAGGTGGGTTTCTTGTGTCTTGGCTTGATGTTGTTGGCTAGCTGCTGAGCATGCTAACTAGAAGTGGCTAACCACAGCAGCTAGCCACAAGTGGAGTGTTTGCAGTTATTAACAAGGCGTTCATAAGCCACCCGAGTCACTCAGGAGACATCTGTCATGGCTCTAAACTTCAGCCGTGTAGCGCATCTTGCTGCTCGGCTGTGTCCCTCTCGCCGTGGCTGGTGTCATTGGCTCGCCAGTGCACAGCAGCTCGGGCGTCATTGGTCTCTCCCAGGGGTCTGAAGCCATGTGCCTTGCAGGGCCCACACTCTGCAGGTTTTTGTTACAGCTAAACACCATACCAGGTGTTTTTACTGCTCAGCCAAGGTGGGGTGGGGGGAGAGAGAGGGTGCCTGCTGGTGCACCTGGCGTAGGCTGTAGTTGCAACGAAAACCTGCAGACGCTATGTGGTTTTAAGATGAGTGTGTCTCGGTGCTATCAACAACTGCAGAGGGCCAGTGCTTCCGCATTTCCACTCAGTCACAACAACAGCAGCAGCCCTGTGCATCATTTACCACCTGCAACAGAAGCCAGTGGCATCAGTTTCGACCAGGCCATGCTGTGCATCCTGTGATTACTCTTTGCCTGCTGTTGTTTTTGTTGTTTCCGCCGTCTTATGTTGCTCCATTTTGTCGGGCTTTTGCAAAGAGGTTGTGATCACTGGCTGCAGTTGCTTGAGAGGTAACAGTTCAGGTGCTGTTGTCGAGAAACCTGTTGTTCAATGTGCATCAACTTTTAATGTTTGTGTATGCGTAGTCAAAGAGATGAAGTTGCACTGAGTGGAACGGGTGGTGTGAATTGTTCAGGGGGTAAGATTGCATTTGACTTTCAAAATGAACACTTTCTAGATTGAGTGACTTGGACAGAAATCTGTTTTGAAATAAGAGACATTGCTTGCCTGATTAATGAAAATAACTGTTTTGGATAAATGTACCTACCTGCAGGGAGTGCAAAGTTACCACAGTGTTCTGCATTTTCCCTGCATGGGGCCTAATATAGCAGCACATAAATTTCTCTTCATGGGCCCAAGTGAATCAGCACACTCAGAGCCTCTCGTCCCCCCTCCTCCTGTGGGAATCTGTTCATCGGCTTCTGTGTCCTGAGTCACATTTTATCCCTGCTCCAGCAAGCTTTGCATTCTGAGTGCCCTATCTTGTCTGCATAGTGGAAGTAGGTCTACACTATATGCTGCTCGCTCCAGGTGTACGTGCAAGGCTTGCATAAGTGGCCTTTGGAGTGTGTTCACTGTTACTGCCTACTTTTTTACAGGGGATTGTTTGTCAGTCAGATGATTTGATTGGCACTGCACACAAACAAGATGTGTCCTGCTAACACAGTTTATTGGCCTCACTTTTCTCACCTGACAAGCACTCAAATGAGAGGTGTCTGACTAGTTTGGCCAGTGTTAGTCAGTGCTATTTTTCACTGGAAGCAACATGAATGTGTGCAGTGTACACATGACTCCTGTAACCTAACCTAGGCGTGGGCAAGATCTTCCAAAAGCTCTGAAATGCTATTCTTAATATTGTTTCCAGAGCCTTACATGTTAATATTGATTGGCTATATAGTTATATCACCTCAGTGGGAGCAGTGTTCATATTAACAATCAGGGAACAAGAGATTTACTGGCAAGGGAGTGTTTATGGCACCAATAACATGACACTTGGAAGGAGCAAAACGCCACAGTTGCTTTGTGTGCATGAGCTGAAGAGAACGGCATCAAGAGCTTGTGAGGCAATTACCACCAAACTGATTTCTGTTCATACTTGGGTTCAGGATTCCACAGGTCTATGTGGTATTACACTCACTATCACACAGGACACCACATAACTGAACAATTGTTACTCATAGTTAAAAAATAAATTGTAAAACTGTTTGAAAGGACTTGCACAAACTTTGTACTAGCATTGACAGATGCTAACATGAGATTAGTGCCCCTACGTCCAAACCAAAAACAAAGTCCCTGCGCACAAAATCTTTGAACATGTTTATCCGAGAGGGACTTGGTTATTAATGATGCGTGTAGACTTTAATAAACCTGAATCTTCTCTCCAGCTCTATTAGTTCCGAGCCTTGTCCTCTGGGCGAGTTGTTTTCTTGCAGCCATGAAGGCGGTAAGAGAAACTGTTGTCGAAGAACATTCACCCTGTGACTCATACTATCATGAAGAATCTTCAATTCCCACAACTCATTGCCATGGTTTTTAGCCCACTTCACAGCAGAGCTTTTCAAGAGCTCACACAAAGCAATTTTGGTGTTTTTGAAGAGTGAAATCGCCCTGCGCTCCACACACTAGACTTTAGTGTAGGAATTTGTGGTGGTTTTTTTTTTTGTTGTAGCAGCAGTGTTTTTGGAATTGCAGTGCGACCGTAAATTAGTGCTGTCACACGAACAGCTGTTCAAGTAGTGCTTAAACTTCTCAAAGTCTGGGAGCTGTGCCTTTTTCCCTCACAAATTTATTGACTGACACTTTAAAGCAGCCCCTGTTGCTGCAATTGAAGAGTTGTTTTATGTCTGTGTTTGTTTTTATTCTTATCTGCACAGGACTCCCAGGAGAAGAATGCAAACCCGGTGAAGGCTGAGGAGGCCAAGCTGAAGGCCAAGTACCCGAGCCTGGGCCAGAAGCCCGGAGGCTCTGACTTCCTCATGAAGAGACTACAGAAGGGGGTAGGTGACCTCGGCTTGTCCACAACTTGTTAAGAGACATGGGCAGTGAGTAGGCAGGGTTTCCTCACGGTTATGAAGTATCCTGGAAGCAGAAGGTTACCGGGTTCATTCCCACAGCAGTCTTGTTTTCTGCCAAAGCATCCTTAAACAAAACCCTGAGCCCATGCCTGCTGATTCGTTATGACTCATAAGACTGAGAATATTCAAGTTTGTGATTCAGCTCAATGTTGAGACATATACTGTGATCAATAACCCTAACCTTCCTGTGCATTGTTTTTTAAAGGAAAAGTCAACCCTAAAGTCCAAAATCCTAACATATTTAAACACTATCAGCTATTTTTTTTTAAATATTACATTTCTTGGCTTATTTGACTCAGTATTGTTGTTGTAATTTTCTTAATCCTAAAGATAACTGGCCAAACGTAGATGACTTTACATCACAGTGAGATATTTCCACTACAGCTACAATGGAATCTGATTGCAGAAAAATGTCAGTCTTTGTTAAAAGAACTAACAATGATGGTAAACATCACTGTGAGATATTTCTAGTGCAAATGTCCATGTATTGTAAAAAAAAAAATTCACAGAAAAGTTCAGGTTTTGGTGTTACTGCTTCAGAATCAAACAGCATATTCTTTCCGGACTCAACATTTTACTTAAACATTAAACAATCACAAATTGAAAAATTTATTGTAGAAGACGCAGAGGCACCAGTATCTTCAAAGACATAAGCCGCTTCAGACCATAATGCAGTGCAGCCATGCAGCTTGTGAAATACAATGAACTCTTCTATGGCGTTTTGAAAAGTCAGGTGATCCACACAGTGGTATTGTTCTCGCTCCAGTTTCACTCTGTTTCAGCTGTTTCACCATCGCACCCCCACCCCTCATATTGCTGAGAGGCAATAGGAGGAAAGAGGAAACTTGGACAAGTAGACAAGGCAGCCTACAAGTTCACCAAAAAAAAAAAAAAAAATGAAAAGCAGAACTCCTGAAATGCACTGAACATCACAGATTAATTAAAGATTAAGTGTGTCACAGAGGCTTTTTCCTTTAGGGTGTTGTATTTGACTGAATCAGCACCAACCACTGCTTCTTAACTTGATTATTCCGTCAAATTGTTGACAAAGGACCATGTAAAAAACAAAGCTGAATCGCTCTGAAAATAATGTCACACAGATTCCGATACTTCAGTTCATTTGGGTCGTGTAGAGTTGAGATTTAATTCAGCCTTTGCCCACATAAGCAAAGTCTTATGCTGACACACACTGACATCCGTTAATGCATACAGCTGTTGCCTTGGCAAGGTGAACCATCCGGAAATACACTGACCTGCCGTGAACCGAACCCGTGCTGATTCCTCTCAGCTACCGAAATGTACGACGTGACTTACTCTGAGGCAGTGAGCCTGTCTCTCCTCTCTCCAAAAAAACCCTAATAAAACCAGTGTATACATCGATGCACACTGGTTTTATTGGGGTTTTTTTGCACATTGTTTTTTGCACATTGGGTACCTAGATCTTTAGATCTCGGGTGTCAGCTTTTATTCTTTATTTTTGATTTACTTAATCTTGTACTCTGTGGATACTGCTGAAAACTGTCAATTTCCTTCGGGATGAATAAAGTATCTATCTATCTATCCTCACACAGCAAAAGTACTTCGACTCGGGCGACTACAACATGGCCAAGGCCAAGATGAAGAACAAGCAGCTTCCCGTGGCGGGGCCCGACAAGAACCTGGTGACCGGCGACCACATTCCCACGCCACAGGACCTGCCTCAGAGGAAGTCCTCACTGGTGACCAGCAAGCTAGCCGGCTAGCCTCCATCACTCCGGCAACACCCCTACCCACACCACCTGACCCCCTGGGGCTCTCAGTAAATGTCCCTTCTCACCCATATCCTCTCAAGGTGTCCGCCTTCACCCGTCCCCCTCCCCCACCCCGCCCCTTGTTTCATCCCCCAGGCACCACTTGGCTTTAACATATCGGGCAGAGTTGTATAATTTTAACTCCATTTGCTTGTATATGGGTGGGTTTGGGTGGGAGCGGTGGAGGTTTCGGCAGCACCCGTGGCTGCGACCTTCCCCGCCTCTTCACCACACTCGGCTCTGCCCCCTCATCCCTCTCTGCACACTCTGCTCTACCGCCTCCCTTAATGTCTTGGTTTTCGGTGTTCCAAGATGCGTCACAGTAGATGTGTGTCATCGGGCAAAGGGGGTTGGATGGGGGTGAGTTAATGCACTTTGTATTCTGTATAGTATGTTTTCTTTGCATTCTGAATGACACCAAAATGATGATGATGATGTGTGTGTGTGTGTGCGCGTGAGTGTGTGCGTGTAAGGGAGTTAGGAACCATGATCGCACCATGTTCATTGACGTTCATGTTCCCCATCCATGCCGGGGGCTGGTTTGGGAGGGATGTCGGGGCAGATGTTTGTGAATAACTGCTTGCATACCAAAATCTCTGAGGGGCGGCTGCCTAACGTAAAGGGTTCTTAAGCTAAAACTATATTAGGTAAACGGGGAAAATGAATGGAGGTTTCCTTTATCTCGTCCGTCTGTCATCTTTCGTCGAACAAATCCTGAGGTTGTCTGCTGCAGCTCAGCCGAAGGGGATCTGAAACTGCACTTTTTTTCTCTCTCTATCTGCTCACATCGCTTTAATTCTTGACTCCCTTTGCTCTCGCTCTTTCTCTAAATATGCTGCATGATTGTAACATGTAAAAAAAAAAAAAAATACAAAAAAAAAAAAACTTTTTGAAGGGAGTGGGCTTCTACTGAGTGACAGGAGGTTTCAAAACAGCCACACAGAGCCCTGGAATGTCCACTGTCCCACTTCCTTCCCTCCTTTTCCCTTTTTGCTGTCCTGACAATCCATGCACACACGCTCCTGTTCACAGCCCAGGGCAAGAGCCAGCTCAATATATCCCTGTATCATTTTTAAAGGCTGGGAACCATGCCAACGTCCGTGTTAAATCTTAGTTTGGTGGCTGTTGAGTTGCATCAAGACGTGTGTTTACTACAAGCCTAAAAGATTTGTAGGGGGATTCACATACCCTGCATAGACTGTAATGCTTCTGTAAATAATATTCAAAAAATGTTTATTTCTTATGTCTTTTAAGACTGTTTTTTTTTTCCTGTTTAACTGTTAACAGAACGTGCTATTGCCCCATCAGTGGTTGATCATGTTGTGAAACACTACTTCTAGTAACAGAACAACCAGAGAGTTCCCTAAAATACACTAACTGGATTCTTCACTGATACTTAAGTCCTCTTCTAATCGAACGGAGGCCGTCACAGTGCCCTGCTGAACAGGGTGATGTGCTCAGCAGGCTAATCTTTGATCTCAGTGTGTCATGGGGTAAACAGCAGGCAACCTGATAACCACAGGTGTCAGCCCGCCTCCTAAGAGCGTCGGCGCAGGTTTAAAGTGGGGCACTGCATGCTTGCAGGATGCGCTCACTTCAACATTTGGCGAACACTGTGCAAGAGATTTTATAGCACGAAGCGGAGAGAGGGAGGAGGGGGGTGTAAGCGCGTGCTCTCTGCTCAAGTCCCACCTGTTAACGTGGCTCAACCTCTAAAACGAGGTCAGGGGTGTGATCGGCCAACGTGCAAACTTAACTTTGAATGTGCGCGGTCTGGTTTGAACCGATCGAACAAGACGCCGGCGACCACCGAGTATCAGCCTCCGTGTGTAAAACTGCTTCAGGGAACGATCACAAACGCACACTCCACCACATTAGGCTAGACGATAGGGTGCATGCACCATCACATTCTCAACCTCACATGTTTTTATCATCGAGACTTTGAAATGTGTCAAATTGCAGTGGGTGAAGGACAAGTGACCTGTAAGTGTGCTTGTTATGGTGTATGAATGTGCTGCTTTTCTCTGTTCCAGACATTGTAAATAGACTTTAACAGGGAAGGGGATTTGTTTTGTTTTGTTTTTGTTTTTTTTTCCTCACAAGCTTTTTCACTCTTAACATGGCCTGAACTATTTCTCTGATTCAGTGGTTCCTCTCTCCTCTCAGTTAAAAAAAAAAAAAAGAACACTACTTCTGCTCTATCTACATGTACTGCAGAGGCTCTGTGAATCTGTATCATATGGATATTATAAGTGTAAATGCTGCTGATTCAGTTGATGACAAATCTTTTGAGATGATGCCCTGTAAAGAACACCTGTCCTCTAATGATTCTACCAATCTGACTCCTCCTCTTCCTCCCTGAGTGTCTGACCCAGAGTCCTGGCTCTTGCGGAGAGGTCGCATCAATTTAAGACATTTTGGTGAATCTGAACGGAAATTTGAACTCTTGAATTTTGAAGTTGCACTGTTGAATTTGACCCAGCTGCTGCTCTGGCCGCAAGTTGGAAAGAAGTGACCAAAACTCCTCGTGTCACCTTGAATAACAAAAAAAAAAAAAAAAAAAAACATGTCACTGAACATCTGATTGTGTGCAAAAGCCTACAATCTTAAGCTTTAAAGGGTAAACATGTTTTTTTAAGAAATGATTGAATAGGATAGAGCTTTTTTTTTTTTTTTAATTTTTTTTTTTTTTTTTTGGAAACCACAGTGGACAGGAGTTCTTGAATGCCTCTTAACGTTTGGCTTTGCGGGGAGCAGGGTTTGTTTAAATACCAACACACAGGGTGTCTCTCTTTCAGCTACAATAAAACATGTGCCAGAATGTATAAAGAAATGACAGGCTGTGTGCTCTGAAGTACTTTGTGCTGCTTTTACCTTATCTGTTTTCTTGTTGTTTTGCAAGTAAATGATGATTTTTTTTTTCTTTTTTTCATTTTTGTTTTTTCATGTGTTCTCTTATTATTGCATTATTACTATATTTCATCCTGGCCCAAGATAACTGCAGGGATATCAGAGGCACCCTTGCTTCCAAGAAAAAAGGGGGTGTTAACATGATAAAGAGGATGACTGGAGAACACAGGAATGATTTTAAGACTTCAGAAAGTACAGGAGTACTTGGAATGTCTCAGTTGTGTGGGAGTAGGTGAGAGGATTTTTGTCAGTATTTGAAATAAACTTTTACATTAATAATACTTCCTGTCCAAGTTTTTTTTTTCCAGTGTCAGACCTCTGTTGCATTGTATTTTTAATGTATATGGACAACTTCACATTAATCTTAAATCTCGTGGCTGATGCAAAGCTGAGATCAGACACGGAGCACAGCCGTCTTCTGACCACTAGGGGGCAGCAAAGTCCCATTTTCAGGCTCCTCTGCCCCCACATTGTGGTAAGTAAATTATTGTTACCCCAAAATTCAAAACAAAGAAAAACTGAGAACTTTTGCTGATATTTAGGGAAGATCCATGGAGTCAGAGTGTTAAAGTGACTCTCAGACATTGTGCTGCTCTTAAACCTTTGAGAACTGAGCCAGCAATCAGCACTTTGGCTTTTCCTGACTGCAGTGTTGGCACAAGCCCTGCCATATGGTGCTGAGGTGGGTGGCTCTGTCTGCCAGAGCCTGTCTGCCCTCTCTCTCAACCATTGCTGTAAATAGATCATTTTTCCCCGATTATCATTACAGCCAGTGCTACTTTTTGCTAGATTAGTCTAGAATCGCCAGGAGTCAGATCAGAGTGTTCTCTGTAGCCTAGATTTTTATCAAGAGGATAAACGTCAGAGGTTCAGTGACACAACATGAAACAGTTTTATCTGTATTACATGTATTTCTTTACTCATTTATTTACTTGTTCCATCACACTATGTTCTGCTTAATAGTTTGGGAATATAAAACTCAAAACAAGTTTAGGAATGTGAAAATATAGATTTCCTATTATATCGGTAATATTATTGTTATATATAACATATATATATATATAACATTTATAACAGAGTGTTATTATTACTGTTATTGTTGTTGCTGCTGTTGTTGTTGTTACTATCATTAAGACTATTATCATATTGAGTTGGTTTTGCATGTTTCCGGAAATACCACAGAGGTGTATTTATATCTTTGATGTAATGGAATAATACTAAAAAAAAAAAAAAAAAAGAGAACCCACACACCCAAGATAAACAGAGATGGCGCTGCTATTTGGTTTGAAAGAAAATAAGTCTTTTTCCTTCCTCTCAGAGCCACGTCTGCCCTCTCGTTGTTGTTTTTAATGTTGTGTTTGTTTTTATTTTATTATTTTCATTTAAAAACCCAGGATCGGCAGCGGGTACAAATGGGAACGCTTTGTCCGCTGACGCACGCAGCACACGCACGTACGCACGTAGCGTCGCCCCGCCCACTTTACACTTAAGAAGTCTGTGTCTCCACTTCCGTTTGCATTGCTGCCCGCAATGGAGGAACCACTAACGTAGAGGAAAGCTAGCTTTTTTTTTGTTTGATATATGCTAGTAATACACCTCTTATTTTGGTTATTTTTTAAGTTTAAGGCTTAGTGTACACGGGAAGTACCAAGATGAACATCGTTTCGAAGCGGGCAACCATTGGAGCAATTGGAAGTTGTTTTATTTTTCCTCAAAATGGAGTCGTCGAGGGACAAATGTACTACGGCTCTGGAGATTCCTCCCCTCAGATAGCAATGGCCTCCACCCTGGAAAACGGGAATGCCGTCTCCAGCGACACGCCGAAGCGGCCGAAAAACCTAGGAGTTAACGGGTTTACAGCGAAAAACAGCCGGGACGATAGCACCGACAACGACGACGGGTCTTTGCCGTGCACGCCGGAGCTGCAGTCGGACAGCGAGGCCGACGTGTCCGGCAGCCCGGCGGGGGAGGCGGTGGTGGACAATGACACAAGGCATCTGGTGGAGACTTTCTTAAGAGACTATAGTGGGCTTTCCAGGCCGCGGTGGAGGGAGGACAAGGCACTAGAAACCATGAAAAGAGTCGTGGAGGATGTTCTTGAGAAACACCGATACGCTTACAATGGTAGGTAACAAGTGTGAGTGTGTGTGTGTGTGTGTGAGAGAGAGAGAGAGACAGAGACACACACAGAGAGAGAGAGAACTGGCGCTTCCCAAGCCGTGCAGCCGCCACATGGCTGACTTAACCACCAACAGCAGACTCCATTATTTCAAACTGTTGTTAATAATTATAATGCAAATGATTAATGCAAAAGTTACATAAACAGCATTTTTGGTGGATTATTTTTAACTGCACAAATAGCCTTTAGGGCAAGTTTTTGACTCAGATTCATTTTTTTTTTTTTTTTCAGGTATGGTGAGGAAAGTCGCGCTGGACGAGAGGGGAGACGACATGAGTTTCGTCACGTCCGTGGCCAAGAGCCTCTTCGGGGACGGAACCACCAACTGGGGGCGCATCGCCAGCCTGGTGGCCTTCGGGGCCGTTGTGTGTCAGCACCTACGGGAAAAAGGCAGGGATCACTGCGTGAGCTCAGTGAGCCGAGAAATCTCTACATACCTGCTGTCGGATCAACGGGAGTGGCTGATCAGGAACAATTCATGGGTAAGTTATGACTAATATGCCAGGATGTTTTTGGGAACAAACTGTGCCTGTTACATAACTTGTCCATTGTGCAACAGAGGCTACTGTCCAGTGACCTCATTTTGTTGCTGTTGTGCCTGGCCCTCTGGCTTCCATCTTTTGACAGTGTTTTTCCTACCGTTTTGTCATCAGGATGGTTTTGTGGAGTTCTTTCGAGTAGCAGACCCAGAATCCACGGTGAGGAACACACTCATGGCCTTTGCTGGATTTGCTGGCATCGGGGCAACGCTGGCCCTGCTGATCAGGTGAATTTGTTGGACACTCAAAGACGTCAACTTTGTTTGGGGGGGAGAATAGGACTCTTTCACTGACAGAGACCTCCCTGCTTCATGCTTTCTCCAAGCATGCTTTGGACTATCACAGCATGGAAATAAGGGCTGGTGGTAACAGAAAACACGGTGATTTTTGAGAATTTTTTTCCTCTCCCTGAAGAATGAATCTCTCCGGGCTTTGAACTTCCTATAGGATAAATATTTCTCATCCATTTGCCACCTGTACCTTTATTTAATTTTCAAAAGTATTTTTCTAATAATAAATAACAGCATTTCTATGCAAATTCATTGGTTATAAGTTCCTGTGCTGTTAACAGTTTTTTCCTGTAATGTTGCAAGGTTCTGATTTTGATGGTGTACTAAGATGCTAGCCCTGATTTGGGTCCCATACCAAAGCAGGAAGGAGAGGCTGCATTTCCATGCCACACAGACATGAAGCCCATTTCCATAGAGTCAAAAAGTGGATATTACTCTTTTTTTTTATGGACACTCAAAGTACTGCAGGGAGGAGGGGGCGGATTTGCATGAATGTGGCTCAACTTCCTGGTTAGGGAAATGTTTAAGTTCAGATCTGCACTATAAAAGAAGAGCAAGCTCAGGACAGATCTAGCCTTGAAGGCTAGAGCGTTCTGGGGGAGAATGACTCTGCAGTGAGGAATGGCAACCTTGGCTCTGGTGCAGATTGGGTGTGATGGAACAACAGCACCATATCTCAGTGCTCACATCACAAAGAAGGCCTCTGTTGACAATTACCCAGGTTTAAGCTAAACCCATGTACATTTTAAGTTTGTTTGAATAAAGATCGAACAACATTATTCCCCTGGTCTGACCTTTTGCTACTGTCCTTGTGTTAGGAGTGGGGAGGGGGGGTATACAAAGCAAAAGTTATGCCACCACACTGTTTCAATGTGCTGAAAATGATTCACCCCTGCCCCAAAATGAGTTTGCACTGCTAAGTAGGTCCCTGATGTTTATTCACACCACACCTCCAAAGAGAGCCGAGGCTGCTATTTCCTAGAAATCTGATGGGGCTGCGGCAGCGACGACTTTATCTACAGTGTCACAGTCAGCAGTGCACGCTCGAGCTGCAGACATGGCGTTGCAGCAAGTTGCACTCACAGCAGGTCACATCTCTGCAAGAGCTGGTGCACAACACCACAGAGTATTTCTGAGCTGAGTTGTGAAACTGGGGTGACAACCAGTTCACAACATTAAAGGTTGCATAACACATCATTGTCTACTTCCTGATTTTAGATGCTTTCAAATGACAACAGTTAGGGTAGAAAAACTCTAAACTTTCTCTCTACAGGATTACAGTGGCCAAAGTTTCCAAGTTAACCAAACACCGTCTACGTTCCTAGTAAAGTACTTATGTTTTAAGAGATGCATGCGCAAATGACAGTCAAAGGTGGCTCGTATTGTTATCTCAGTGCTGTTGCAGGGTCAAAACTAGCCTAACCCATCTTCATCCTCTATATTTCATCTTTTGTGGAAGGTTTTCTCGTTGCAGATCATGCAGCTGTAAGAGAGCCAGGATTATCTGCAAGCACAGGGTTAAAGAAATCATATTTGGTTGGAGTAAAAACACCTACTCGTGGGTTTAGATGAGACACAGTGGAAAATTACTGGTAATATTCAGACCTCACACACCAGGGCTTTGCAGACAGCACACAATATGACTTTTTTAATGGCAATTAGTTTGTGTATGCAAATGAGAACTGGCGGGCAGAGAAGCCCAGTGTCTTCTCACACAAGGTCATTAAGTCACTGATTTAGGGTGGAGACGGACTCAGGGGTGAACAAGGAGGAAATACCACACAGGCACCTTTTGCATACATGTGTCACACTGATAATGTACACAAAGGTCAGACCCTGCAGTCATCCCACAGATTAGGAGCTCCCCTAACATGTTGGAAAGAGGAATCAAGACAGAGACACTTCCCATCCGTCCCATTCAGTGTGCCGCCTTGGGTATTTTATGTGCCAGCAGAAAATAGAGATGTTTTTGTTGCTTTTCTTGAGGTAGATCGATTTAAAACAAAAAAAAAAAAAAAAAAAGAAAGAAAGAAGCAACAGGTGTAACTTCTAATTTCTGATCTATTGAAGATGTGTTTGTGAGTCTGGGTGCACTCTACCTCTGTTCAGCTGTGATCAAGAAGACTAAAGTTCATGCTTTCAGTTTTGTAAATAAGGCACAGTGAAGATATTGTGCGCCTCACTTGGCCAAACAGGGTTTAGCGGTGCAAGTTCAAGGGATGATTTGAGGTCAGCTTGTGTTTGGTGAACCTGATACCCCCAGTTCCTTTGTTCCACTTTGTTCCAGAAGCACTGAGTCCTCAGAGGAAATGGTTCAGCTTTTCATTTCACATTCAACAAGACAGTTAAACCTCATGTTTTTATACACACCATATGACAATCAAAGACCCAAACTGGATAGAGAGAGATGTTTTTGCATTTTGGGAAAGCTTAGACCCTGTTGCTTTGTTGCTTGGATACTATATCTTTGGCCCCTTCTCCTGTAACACTGGTTTAACATTTATCAAGGAATTCAAGGTTTTTTTGATATTGCATTTATTTGTAATTCTCCTGAGTAAGACTAGTCACTGCAGTGCCTACAATATAAGGAAACTAGTCTATATCCAGATCATGTACAAGGGACTCCTCAGTGTTGATGTGTGTCAGCCCAGCGTCCTTGTTTGTTCAGATCCTCCCGTTGTCTCGGGTTACAGGACAAACACTCGCTGGCCTAGGTCTTAGGAGGAAATGGAGCAGGGCCTCTCCATGGAGATGGTTCACAGCAGACCTGCCCCTCTCCTCTCCCGCAGCTAATGATGTTGGTTACCACGGCGCACGTTCATTGTGAAGCGCAGGCTGCTATACAATTGGGAATTGAGGCTGAGGCAATCTCACAGTGCAGCTTGCACCATACACTAGTGGATTGTGTGTGTGTGTGTGTGTGTGTGTGTGAGAAAACAGACTTCAGTGCAGTGTCTTGGGGCAGATATGCAAAGCTAATTCTCTCAACCTTGATACTGCAGCAATATATTTTTTACCTTAATGTGCATATATTTATTTTCTCTGTACAGTACAGTAAAGTACAGTAAGGACTAAATAGATAGGGCTCCAGAATATAAATAATGATTGCTATATGCTGAATATTGTGCTATTAATTACAGATTAGTGTGTACACAGCTTTTTCCAAATGTAATTTTTCTATATTTTGCAAATATGACTTAAAAAAAATTAAACAATATGCTTGGGATTCACTTATTCTTGGACATTGTTGGGCAGGGATTCCGCTCAACACAAGGTTTTTACAGAACTCTATATATTTAAAAAAAAAAAAAAAAAAAAAACTTAAGTTTACTGCAGTCTTCATAATGTTCTCCCTCAGCTGCATTAGTTTCAGTGCTGAGTGTAAATCAACAAGATACAGAACCAAACTTGTCAAATGTAACCGTGCAGAGTCATTTCTGCATTGCCGAACACTTCCCCCTGCAACGTCAATGCAACTTCAGGCAGGAACAACATCTTCAGGCACATACCAGTACTGGGCTGGTTAAGGGAGTGGTTTTGAAACATTCATGTGTCGTACATGCTTAGAATGAGTTTGAGTTTTGTTTTGTTTTGTTTTGTTTTTGTTTTTCTCCCCCGACTTCACACAGAAGACGCCCAAACCAAAAGAGTCTAATGATGTGCAGGACCTGACAAGTCACACTGCTTTGCTCCACTTCACTGTGCTCTGTGTTTTGCTGAGTCTTTGTAGATAATATCCTGTAAGAGAGCAGTAACTCTGTGTATTAAACTTTCATGACCTCTTTCCTCTGGAGTTTGAAGAAAACAAGGGACTCCTCAGTTAATGTATTGCAGGCTTCCTTGCTGGTTCTCTGCAGGCCTCTGCTCGGGGTCTGGGCCTCTGTTTTTTTTTTTTTTTTTCTTGTGGCTCCTACAACAAAGCGTCTCCTTTTGCAGCAGAAATGTAGAAATTCTGGAAAAAGACTTTGCAGAACAGAGCAGACCCGTTGTCAGTAAGTTAAGTTTCATTGCAAAGTATTTGGTCACTAACAGGTTTCTCCATTCACTTCTCAAAAGCCTGCAGAGCAAACTAGACGGAAGTTTATTTACAATTTGCGTAACCCGAGCTCGAGGGTTGGCTGTTTGAAAGAGGCGCAGCCAGTCAAGAGCCCTTCCACTTCCCCGTAGCAACAACCGCCCCCACCGTTTTAAAAAAAGCAACAGTTTCTGGGAAGTCAGCTGACGCACAAGTTTATCTATGATAGAAGCGCCACACTACAGAGTTTTTTTCTCTTTTACTTGTAACTCAGTTAGTGTGAATACTTGGAATTCATACGCCCTGAGATGCAGAGATAGGCCGAGTGTTTGCAGTTTGCTGTAATGTTGAGCAAAATTGACATTACCTGCAGCAGCTTGTTAAGTACGTGCAGCTCTTCTAAAAAACAGCCCAGAGACCAGGACTCTGTGTTGAAGACACTTTTGTTGAAGCGCCCTGTTTAGTGCATGGGGACTGACTTCATGGAGCTGCAGTGCTTCTGGGAGCTCTCTGCACATAAACAGTGCAGTGGGAGAGTTTGAGAAAAGCTGGCTTGGTGATATCACAGTTTAAAGTCTGCACTGTCTTGTTCTGGCTGCTGGGAGATACTTTATCTGCACAGACGGGGCAGAGCTCACACAGGGTTCCTGGGATTTTAATGCACAAAACTCTCCCTTCATGCCTTAAAGTAAAACACTTGAGTTTTAAAAAAAAAAAAAAAGAATTGAGCATTTCCATGGAAAAAGCACTTACTCCTGTGATGTTTCTGCACTTCACTTCCCAGGGAATAATCAGTCAGTCAAACTGTGTGTGGGTGGGACCTTCAATTTTCGGTTGGTACAGTTTCTGTGGGTGTGCTCTTCTTTTTTTTTTTTTTTTTTTAGTTCAGCCACATTTTTTCTCACAGCTCATGCTAGCCACCCAGTTCTCCTGGCTATCCGAAACAGACCACCGTCACCGCAGCTGGAAATGAAAACCGCATCACTAAAGCGGCCGAGAGTATAGACAGGTCGACGCAAGAGGGTTTCACCAACTGGCATCAGGCGGAATCGCAGTTTCATTATCTTGTGTAAACATGGGTTCATATTATTCAGGTATAAATTTTGCACATTTCTGACTTCAAACAGAGGTTTAAAAATAGGCCGTGAGCTCAGGGCTGCCATTCGTCAGTCTCAGCCTGAACTCTGAACCCAGAGGCCGTGTGTTGTGGTGTGAGGATGCTTATCGAAGATCAGAGTTAAGCTGCGGGCTGATGTGTCACGTCCCCTCCTCGGCACAGTCATCCTGCCTTTTGAAACTTGGACTGGTGGCGACCATAGTTCAGTATTAATAGACAGCTTATCCACGCTGGCAGCTGTCACATATGTGCCTCTCACTGGGCTTTCCTGCTGCCTCCGGCTCTTTGAGTTGTTCACTTTGTCCAGTTTGGCTTCATGCACGGGGGTTAATAATAGACTCAGATTAATAATAACAAAAAAAAGGATCATTTTAATGCACTTCATCCAAAAAAAACCTTCACTGCTGTGGTCATTTTGGGGCTGCAACCCTGATCTTTAATTAATATTCCTTGTTTAATGCATTAATCATTTAGTCTATAAAGTGTAAAAAATATTCACAATTTAAGATTGATGCACGGATTCCATTAGATTCCAATTCAAAAGGTCCCAATTTCATTCAATACCAGTTTTGCATTGACTCCATATGAATTCAGTAAAGGATATCTCAGTGATTGTACAAGTTTTGCCACTTATCTTTTGTCCAACTTATCTTTACCATCGTGGGTTTTAGATCCAAAATGCATCGAGGCGCCGTTTTAATTCGTTCAAAACGTTTAATTTCACCAACTGAGTTTCCATCAGCCGCAGGACAGGAGGCAGGCTGCAAAATCTTCACTCACATCCACTGGAAACAGGCAGAGAATAAAAGATTGGTATATTAAGAAATGATGTGTATGGTTCAAATGAAGATGGTGATTAATTGGAGATTTAGCCTTAGTGTGACCGGCAGACGTAGGAGAGGAAAACTCAAATCGACTAATCGCTTCAGCTCTACTTTATTTTTTTCTTCTTTTGCAGCTTAAACTGGTTTCCTTGTTGTTCTGCAGCGGGTTCAGTGAGGGGACATGCTGGTCGCTCGTGGCACAGCAGCGACTTGCCGTTTCTTCGTGGCTCGGCCGGCAGCTGTAACCGTGCGTTGTTTTCTCAGCGCAGGGCCCGGCATGAGGTCACGGCAGGGTTCACCGCTTTTTTATTTGTACACAGAAGGAAGAGCGGTCCAGCAACGGGGCGAGCTCTCCATTGTGAAGGGGACGTGATGTTCCCAGCAAAATTCCCAGCTTGTTATAAACGGGAAGGGAGTAGCAGGAAATTGCTCATAAGAAAAGGCAGCGGGCCCGAGCCAGAACGGGACATTGTTCTCTTTATTTTTGCTCTTTGAATGTTGAACTTCACATGTGGTCTTCTTCTTATTTCTTCTTCTTCTTTTTTTAAATAATAATGAAAGCACCTGGGCTGGCACCATCCAGTGCTTCTAGCAAACCCATCTAGCACTGAACAAAGAGCAGATTTTTTTTTTTTTTTTTTTAACTCTGAATTTGTTTTCACACACACAGAAACACACGAGAGAAAACAATAACCAAGGTGCTCATTTGTTCTATAAGTTTAGTTTATCTGCTGATAACAGAACAGATTAATACAGCAGTCTTGGATCTATTCTATAAATTTCCAAAGTAGTTTCTGCAGTATTACAGCCGCAAAAGTAAATTGTAATTTTGTTTTCCACAATTAAGTTACAGAAAATTGGCATTGTTGCAACATGTAAGTTAATTTAGGATGTCTGCACTCGCTGAAAATGTAGTTGAAAAAGGTTAAGAGGCAAGAGGAGCGTGAAAACGTTGCTCAGTTTGTTAAAACTAGCAATGAAGCTCTCACCATCTTTTGAAATACCTGCGATAATCGTTGCAGCTGTAGTCATGCAGCCCAAACCGGTATGTCATTAAAACATGCCAGTAGCAAATATTAATATAATGTTTCAAAGCTTGTACTGAAAGATGTAAAGTGTTGCAAAAGAGGTGCCTTTTAACTTGTCTTACACCTAATTTGAGTACAAATATAACTTTTCATTCACTGAAGAATAGAAATTAAAACAGCTTAAATCTGCAACAACAGCACTGAAAGTGAGGAGAAATATAAAAGAGCGCAAAATAAAAGTGATCTGTACTAGATCAAACAAACCTTTTAGGATCATTACTTAAAATATTTGTATATAACACTGAATTTCATTAAATTATTTTAGAGATGGGCTAATTTTTGGCAGATTTTGCAGCTTGAGCTCATCAAGCAGCTTGTGGCGAACTCGAGTAACCCTAGTTGCAAAAAAAATAAATAAATATTGTCGCTGTTTTTTAAATCTAGATTTTGGAACAGATTCCAATTTCTAATCTCCGCATCAAATGGAGAAAGTAGGCAGGAAGGCATCAAGCGAAGTCCCGGTGAAGTTTTGGCATAAAACGCTGCCTACTGAGGTGCCTTTGTTTGGCATACACGTGTCCTACGATGTACAGGACGTCCCGCCATCGTTTTTGTTTGGGATTCAGGCAGTGTCGCCCTAACCTCAACCCACTCAGTGACCTCGGGCTGCAGTGTGGTTAAAGTTCTGCAATCTCACCTGGTGCCCGGCTCATCCAGGCCTCACAATTCATCACCGAAATCGGCTCCTCTAACAGGAAGCCGGTGTGAAGGCTGCAGCTCCAACCCTGTGACATCCAGCACATCGCGTTGTGGTGATGACTCAATCGGTTGTTAAGGGGGAATTGAGAAACTAGGTGACAAACAAAGCCTTAGAGAAGTAGGTCACCCATTTCTTTTTTTTGCTGCTTGTATAACCTGCGTGAAGTGTGACAGAAGATGCATTTGCAGCGGCCGGGGCCCCCTGCGTCGCGACGCGGGACACAAAGCGACACTTTCCACTGGACCGTTGACTTGTGGCGTGTCGTGGGTCAGGCCGCTGCACGCCCGGGCTTGTTTGACCTGATTGCTCCGAGGTGTGATGTTGTTATGTCTGGGAAAGTCATCAGGTGGGCAGCGAGTCAAATGGTCAGTGTCAGTTAACCTCCCCAACCCCCCCACCGCCGCCCCTCCTTTTGTTTGAGTCCCGTGTTTGTGCAGCGTTTCAGGCATCTGACGACGGTTTGTTGACGTCTGTGGCCTCCAAAGCTCCAACTCAACAGGCTGTGGAGTTTGCCGGTTCAAAAGCCATTGAACCCGGCTGAATGGGAGGCATTGTGTTTGCGGAGAACAACAACAGCGCTGCTGATAGTCATCTGTAAATGCGGTCATTTGGGGAAGCTTAGCATGTGGCCGATGCATAATTCTCATGACCGATTACCGTTTAACTACAGCGAATGTGGAGTCATGCCTCTTTGGATCACATGTTTGTCACCCTGGCTCTCAATGAATGACCGAGTGTGTTGCAATTCTCATTTTTAGCTCGAGGATGAGCCCAAAACCTCCTCGCTGCCAGCTGGATAATCACTTCCTCCCTCTTGTTTGAACCTGGGATCAGCACTTGGTCAGCAAAAAAATAAAAAAAACCCTAACTCAAACGGGAATTGGTGTCTTTGCAGCACACCGCCCTCGGGGCTAAAAAGTTAAAAGTTAAGCAGTTCCACTATTTTTCCAGCTGACATGCAAATACCAGAAACATGCAGAAAGCAGGTTGAAAATACAGCAGGCCAGATGTTAAACCAGTCAGCCAGTGCTTCTTTCCCTCGTCCTCGTTGAATAATGATGTCATTAAAATCTTCATTTCTGTCTTTTTTCATTTTTTTTCTGCGCCCACAACCTGCATTTAAGTCAACAGGACATGCAGTAGCAGGTTGAAAGGTTAACTCGGGGCTGTTAACCTCACCTGATCACAGTCACATGTCGATCCAACTGGGGCATTTTCATCTCTCACCGTATAACCACCCGGTCCATAACACCTCTACCGGCACAGACAGAAAATATCATGTTTGTAGACCTTTAATTCCAATAAACCTGCTGTAGCATTTGCATTAGTGTGATTTCTTTTCTTTTTTTTTTTTCTTTTTATTGGGATATGTGATTCTGCAGATCAGATTTCACGAGATCAGATCGCCGTGCTTCCACATTTGTCCCGGAAATTGCTTTCATGCTCCTCCTGTATCTGCATCACTCTGTGCCGTCTTCCTTCTCCAACTTTTTACGCTGATCGTAATCGTGTTTAATGCTGGATCGCCTCCAAACCACAAAGACTTCAGAACGGAATGTGAGACTGTGCAAGTATCTGTTTCTTTTTTCCCAGAAACAGGCCATATGCTGTTTTGAAACAACGGTGTATTTGGGCCATTGTTAGGGGGGGAAATTGTAGCAGTAATAACAACAAGGTAAAAACTTCTTTTGACTTATTTTTTTGGTGAAGGAACCACCTCGCTTCACTTTGCCTGCAGTTTCGATGAGCTCATCAGATTCCACTGTGCAGTGGCATTTAGTAAGAAGGAAATCCTGGTGATTTCCGCATAAATTTGTTAACCTTTTTCTCATAATTTAGGGCTTTAATCTCAGAGAATATCAAAGTTTTTTTCCTGGTAATCTATGCACATTCTGAGTTTTTTTTTTCTCAGAATATAAACCCTCCGCCCCCCTTCAACAGCTCTGTAATTTTTTTTTCCTAAAATGGCCCTAAAACACTGTCGTAGTTTTTGAGATGATTATCATTGTTATTCTGCTTTATTTGATCGTGATAGCAGACAGAGAGGAAAGGCTCGGGGCAGAGACGGGATGACCTGCCTGGACTCTAAAGCAGCTTCATTATACGTCAAAGTTTTGGCAACCCGTCGTGCCGCCAGGTGAGCGATTTGGGCGGCGAGGGTCAAAACGAATCCGCTCCCTGTAACGTTAGCAGAGCAGGACGGATCGCATCATCTGTCTTTTCTGGTGTTCATAACGCTCAAACAGTCCATGAACAAACATCAGCCCAGAGTGAGGTTTGTTGGCCGGCTGATATTCATGAAATACTATCAAAAACCCATAAAACACTCCATTCTGTGTTTTAAAAAAAAAAAAAATCTGTAAACAAATAAAAACATCTTCCAGTGGGATGAGGTAATCCCACATCTTCCCAAAGCAGCTTCACTCAATTCAAGAATCTAATCTAAAGTATAAATGAGTATAAATCTGTTGAAATAAGGCAGATCAGCTCACGAGGATCAAGAAAATGACGCTCGATTCAAGAAAACTCTGGAAACACTGACTAGCATTGGAAACCAGTGGGATTATCTCATCCCACTGGCAGATTATTCCCCTTGTTTTTAAGGGGAAAAACAAGATTTTAACACTAAATGTGAGACTGCTAAGATGGATATGTTTTCAGCGTGGCGGTTCACGCTGAGCGAACTCCACCTGGAAAAATGACGCAGCTCTCACCCGCACAAATAAACTGAACTAATGTCATTTGCTCAGGCCGTTTGCTGGGTAACCCCAGAAAGTCAAACTGTTGGGTGTGGGCGTGCTGGCTCAGACCGAAGTTTGACTAAGAGCCAGAAATTGATGTTTTCAGTGCGTGGTTTCCCTCGGTGAATCATCTGTGGAGTGTATGCAACAATCTCATGAAAAAAAAAACAAAAAAAACGGATAATTAGGGGCTTTTCTATAAGCTTTGTTATTGTTTTGTCTTTCAAGGCCTATATGTGAATTTGGGTCATGGCTGAAGCCTTTCATCATCCCCCAGAGACGACGAAGGCGGGATTACAACAGAGACAAAATAAGAGCTCAGCTGATAACCAAGACACAAAAGGGTCCTGCCAGCTCCAGCCTGTCTCCTCCATATCATCAGAAAGCCATTTGGCAAAGTGCTATTTAAGCAGTGATCCCCGTGTTGTTGGTCTGTCAGCTCGCAGGCACAAAGGAAAGGTTGTGGAAAATATTTTGAAACCATGATAATCCGCTCAAATTCTGCCGTAAATGCTCATCTGATGGATTTGGGGTGATCTGTGCCAGCGGGTTCATCTTATGTTTCAGTGTCCAAATGGGAACGTGCTCCTTTAAAGCAGCAGGGTGGCCCTAAAGAGAGAGAGGCCTTATTTATATGGCAGTCCTTATTTATATGGAACATTTCATGTACGTGATAATCATGTACTGTACAACTGCATAAAAAGGATTAAGCAAACAGAGCCATATGAAATTGAAATGACAAAACGTTTAAAGAAGTAAATTGCAGTGAGAACTAGAAAATAGAAATAAAAACGAAAAAAATATTATACATACACTCTTACACTGCTTTATTAGGTTCCCCTGTACATTTTAATCCAATCTAATCCAACTGTTGTGCCGTTAAGTTTCCTTTCTTGCTGCCTGTAATGCTCATGTTTTCTTGTTGTCACGGTAACAGAGGTGTTCATTCACCTCTATGTTTGGCATTGAGCTCATAGTTAGTGCTGCTGTTGGACTGGACTGCATTTTATTGACAGCTGTTTCCAATATTCTGTCCCCCTCATGTGCAGTAAACGGGGAGGACAAAAAATTAGAAACACCTCTCAGTGTAATGTAGTCCAGGACAAGACCTCTGCAGACTACAACCTGATTGAACACAGATCAATCAGCGTTTAATCATTTCTAGTTTATTTTCATGTTAAGTGAACATTAACAAGTGCATTCCTTTATTCATGCGCCGTAGGACAATTCAGTGATTAATCAGTCCGTTAACGGCCTGTTAATCATTTCTAATAGCATAGCTTGAGTTTCCTGATGGGATTTGTTTTGTTTGGGTTTTCCCAGGGTGAGACAGTCTGACTTCCTCCTGTGCACGTCACAAACCGTCTTTTGAGTTTATAAATGGTGATGGATGAACAGGAACTGAATGAAAAAGATGTGCATTAGATGTGCACTTGTTTATTTAGTGCACATTTGAATTCTTACATATTGGTTTTTTGTTTGCAAGTTAAATGTATCAACAGGGCGAACAATGGCTTGCAGATGAGGTGGGAATTTTTTTGCAAAATGAAATTAAGTCTTATCAGGTGTGTAAACCAACCAGATCAACAACAAGCAGCGTATGGGATCAAATTCCCTGAGAAACGACTGCGTGGGTGTGATTACCATGATCAAAGGTACAGTATGAAACCGTTTCCTGGTTGGCTGAAGGGGCCAACAGGCGCGTGGCAGTGGCCACCGGTTCTCACAGAAAGGCCGAGATCAGCAGAAATAAGATGAGGCAATCGCTCCGTTATTGGCCCAATTAAACAGCAGAGCAGCAGGCGGTCCATCTCCTGTTTAGATACAAACACCGCTTGGTAAACAAACTGCAACCCCGCTGCAGACCGGCCGCACGGCGCGGGGCGCAGCGGCTGAAACGCCACAGCTAATGGCACAGACGTTAAAATATGTGCACGTCCTGCTGTGAGACAAGGAGGATGTGAGGAAAAATCTTCGAGGAGTCAAGAGGAGGCCTGATAGATGTGCAAACTGAGGCAAAATATTGCAAACAAAGTATTGCAAAGAAAAGAAGTTTGCCAAAAAAAATGTTTAAAATACTTTTTTTTTTAAGTTCTTCAGTTCCATTTGCAGTACTTTACTTTTGATTATTTGTTCTTATTTGTACTTCGCTGATGTTTGCAGTGTTTTTCTCTCGTTTGCAGTTTTTTGCAGCTTCGTCTTGCCTTCACATCTGGACAGCTGCATAGCTTTGGAGCTTTGGTGCCACCGAGTTATGTAACAGGTGGCTGTTGTTTCTACAATTTCTATTCAAATGAAATGCGCCGTAAGGAACTGATAGGCCAGTTAGCTGTGCACATCAATATTAAAAGTGTTATATTATTGAAATTAGTGCTGCTTAATGAATATCCTGGGCATCAGTTACGCTAGCGGGCCCTGATGATGCAGCACGCACAGCCACGCTTTTCATTGGGAAGAAGCAAAGTCGAACTGTTACGCAAGAGGCTTTAGCACGACTTCATTTGACTTGTGTTTTAAATTCATGATTAAGTTCCAGCGAAAACATTGAATGGTCAGCTGACGTCTGCTGCGGAGAAAGATGATATACGAATGTATACTCATGATATACGCGTCTGCAGGATCTGTCATTTGCATGTCTGTGTTTGCTTTGGTGCATTCGTGCCGATTCATCGCACCAGTATGCCCGCACGCTCGCTCTGTGCCACTTTTTCTGAAACACATCATGAGGCTTTCATAATCCCTTAACCAGGGGAATGCTTGTTATCTATTTTGGTCCTTGGACACTGTGTCCGGGACACTGAGTGAACCGCTAATGCACTAACTCGGCCTTCCCTTTGAGTGCACGTTTCCTTGACTGTGGGAATAGGATGTGGGCAAAGATAAACAACAGCGTCCCCTTCATGAACGCACGTGAGAGCAGTAAGGAAATAGCAGCAACATTACCAACCCGGCCCCCCCCCACCTCCTCCAACTCCCACCCTCACGTCCAACCAAATTTGCCCCCCGAGTTCAAAGACTGCTTCAGGGAGTGATGTCATTTCTCCGCGCAGCTCGGCTCTTTCAACGCTGGGTGATCAGAGACAGGCATTCAAACGATGTCGCAGGAAGTGTTGAGCAGCTCCATGCCCAAATAAGGCGTGGCAGACAGTAATTATAGTACGCTGACTGTGTTTTTCTATGGCATTTGCTGTGTGGTTGCGGGGTATGTCTGAGGCTTTCTGACTCCCCACCAGCCTTCATAGCTCCGGTCCAGGTTGTCTAATTGCAAAGCTGTACTGTACATCACGCCCTTCGTTTAAGTGTCATTTAGCCTCTACACAGGCAGATAAGGTTCACTCCTTGGTCGAGTTTATCTTCTGCCTTGTGTATCATCCAGTCTGTCCTCTGACCCAGGGCTCCGCTGACTGAAGGGACATTCCTTAGATAAATCTGTCACAGATTATCTGGCGTCTGCTGAGGCATTTGCTGTTCTAAACGGATTTCCTCCTCAAGGTGCTGCTATGGGCGGCTTTTCGTGTTTCTCGAAATGATCGCCGTGTTTCCCGTGAATCCAGCTGCATCCTCCTTGCAAATGAAATGTAGCTACTTGACTCGTCCATACATCCACTGACAGACAGAGGCACACACAGAAACACATGCAGATACAGATTTTTATTATTATTATCATTTGTCCATTCAGGCAAGTGGCAAAAACGCAAAATCTTACCAAGATTATTTGTCTTATTTCAAGTCAAAAATGTCTTATTTCTAGTCAAAATATCTCATTACACTTAAAATAAGACATGATCACCTCAGAAGTAATTTGTTTTTAGACAATTTTCACTTGTTTCAAGTGAAAATTAGCTAGAAACAAGAAACAAATTTTGCCAATGAAACAAGCAAATTTTCACTTGTTTCAAGTAAATTTTCACTTGAAACAAGTGAAAATTGTCTAAAAACAAGTTACTTCTGAGGTGATCATGTCTTATTTTAAGTGTAATGAGATATTTTGACTAGGAATAAGACATTTTTGACTTGAAATAAGACAAATAATCTTGGTAAGATTTTGAGTTTTGCAGTGTCCTGAAAAGTTGCTCTGAAGGTAAATCCTGAACTCTGTTGTCACTCCACTTTTGACTGAGCTCATCCTCTTTGGCCAGCGAAGGCAGCGGCGATCAATCAGCAGATATCATGTGGGAAATTTCATCAGACCAGGATCAACGTCCTGCTTTGAGCAAGTAAACCAACTGAGCTGTGCAAAGGTCACCCTTCATTCTCAGCAGTGGGAATGACTGACATTTTCACTGCAGGACCTTAACAGCTCATAAACAAATGGCTTTGGAAACTCGAATGGACATCATGTGACATTTAAGTG
Organism: Myripristis murdjan; assembly: GCF_902150065.1. Taxonomy (NCBI): domain Eukaryota; kingdom Metazoa; phylum Chordata; class Actinopteri; order Holocentriformes; family Holocentridae; genus Myripristis; species Myripristis murdjan. Next base: position 30,093,656 of record NC_043995.1, on the reverse strand, counting down.
ATGATTTAAAAAAAAAGTTAATGCAGGTAGAATTGGACGATGATCGATGGCACGTCAGCGTCTACCATTCGGGACTACAGTTACATGAAGTTTCAGGCCTTTGTTTCAATATTTACTCCGTGTCAAAATGCTCTCAGCGCTCTTTTGCCCTATATTGTCTCCTTTTGTATTTTAATCAGTTCTGCACGCCCTACATAGTGAGCACTTCGCCTCAGGGGGCCATGAGGTCATGTGTTTTAGCACATTTAGGCTGCAGTTTGGGAATCAAAGGGTTACATATTCACCGAGTTGCACAAAAACACTGTCATGTTGTTTTCTGTTATCCTCTTGCTCTTTTTTTTTTTTTTTTTTTTTTTTTTTTCATTTTCCCCGTCGGAATCCAACAGATTATCAGTCGTCCCGGGGCTCCAGCCAAGCCATCCAAGATTAACGATTTGACGTGGGAAATGGGTGAGAACATGACTGAAACCGTATCAGATTCTGGTGAGGGATACCTGATAGGCGTGAGACAGACGGGACAGCGCGTTCTTCAGGGAACGGCCGCACACACACGTGACCAAAGTGTAAGATACGCTGATTAATAATGGAGATAGTGTCCAGCCGCCCCGGCCAGCGGAGGCTTGTGATCAAGGACGGCCCGTTCAAGGTCAAGAGGGAGGCATTGCTCCCATCTGACGCCCGTGTGTCTGCTTCAGGGCGACGGCCTGCACATGATAACTTTGTCATTCACCTTGAGTCAAGTCCCCTGTCCTCCATGTTTTCCTTGTTGCACTGAAAATACCCCTGCCACTCTCTTTTCTACCTTCTTTATGGTTCCTATTCCTGTATCTACCTCTTCCTCATTATCATATTATCATCTTATTATTATGGAAGTTATAGGAATCAGGACAAACAACTTAATTTCATTTATTCCAGCTGAACACATGCAGCACAAATTGCTTTTATGCCAGCAGTAGTACATACCCACAATGCACTGTGTTACTTTGTCTACACACTTATCTCTTAAGGGCAACTGTACATATGGAGCACGACCACAAATGACCTGCTCGGGTGCATTATGTCCCTTAAATGTCCGCTGCATTATCTTGTTATTTTCCTTTGATCATTTTCTTGCCAAAAAAATAAGTATTTAGTCTCTAATTGCAGGTTTTATTGTTTTCATGCAGCCTTTTTCGGCAAGAAACCTCCATTACATTGGAAAAGACTGGCCAATGCCTGGTATTCAGTTAAAAAGCAAAACATTTACCCTGCATATCAATCTGAACTTTATTTTATATTTCATCAAAACCTGAATTTCTGCACATATACCGATGTGGTGTGACACATTTGGGTTTGAAAAGGGTCTCTGCATAGGAGTCTCATTGAGGAATTCATTCTATGCACCGCCTCGTTCTTTATATTTACTCTTTATAATACTTTTATGTTGCATTTGACTATAAATGGGCTTTTTTTCCTGTTGTACTAAAGTGTAAATGTGAAATGGTTTCTCAGTCCAAGATTTTTTACCTAGGAAGCCGAGGTGGTCACATGCTGGGGGGGGGGCCTGGAGTCCATGTGAACCCTGTTACATTAGCTCAGTCATCCATTGCGCTGCTAGGCTTCACCGGAGGCCACCCATGGCCCCCGTGAGTCCAGGAAAACAAGAGCTTAGCGAGAAGGAATGCAGAGAGCCCTTCAGCGGACCCTGAATGGCCTCCGCCGCTCCCGTGAAGGAGCCTTGAATGGGAACAGGCTCGAGTGTTGGGTTTCACAGAGAGAGAGCGAAAACACTGTGGTTTCAGTATCAACAGTAAGCCTTTCCTTAGCCTCTCCGAAAGACTGTTTATCAGTCTCCATCATGCCATCTGGTTTCATGCTAGTGATTTCTTTCTTTCTTTTTTTTTTCGAGGATTAGTTTTATAGCATTTACCAGACTGTGCTGTATGTGGCGGAGAGAGAGAGAGGGGGGAAACAGACGGCATCGAGCAACAAATGACATGAGACAGATCCAAACCCGCGGCGGCATAAGTACAAGGCAGGCGTCCAAGTCTGCCAAGCCACCGGGGCATCCTGCTATCGAGCCGCCTTCACAGAGAGAAAGCAAGAACTTAAGCTTGTTAGCCTGCTGCATTTACAGTGTGTCACCCCGGGTGTGAGAGTGTGGCCTCAAATGCAAATCTCCCCTGTTTATCTGCCTAAAAGTGCATTTCTCTGTCTGCTATCATGCTTTATTTTTTGCTTCTTTTTTTTTTAGAAGATTATTTTCATGGCAGTCCTGCTCAACAAGATAGTGCAAAACAGGGTGGAGCGAGGTTGGGATTACATGCATCAGATGTCACAAGCTGCATCCCAGTGCAACAGCACACAGTCACACCTCAGGCCGCTGATCCACAATGGCGTCCTGTTGCGGCCCGTGCTGCCTTTATCTGAATGTTGTGCAAAAATGTGGAGAGGCAACAACCCGACCCGACGCTGCTACTGCACTCGCAGCCCGCTCCGACTGAAAGTGTCATCCAAAATGTAAATGTAAACCCTTTCCAGGTGCTTTGTTTGCCTGAAGGATCTGTCTTTGCTCTCGCGTTTTCTTGTGTCTCAGTCGTTTCCAGCTGCTCATGTTTTTCTGACAGTTTTGCACCAATAACACCTTGCCTCGTCAAGCCTGCGTGAAAAAAAAAATCCTCTACCTGATCAGAGAGCTCACACCTTCGCTGTTTTGCCTGAAATAATGAGTAACTCTCTGCCACCCACGCCACATTTCTGACTTGATTAAAGGCCACTGCGCTGGAGTCTGTGGCTGGGGAAATACATGTGAAGATCCGAGTCTGGCTCGCTCCCCGCATTCTTTCACCACCCACGCACGGCCTCTTAAGGAAACAGCGCTCGGGTTTCAAATTGCAGTTGGCTTTAGAGAGCGATTTGACTCCTACACAAGTTTCAGTGCTCTGCCTCGCTGATAAGAGGCACTGTGCTAAAGGCCAGCCTGTGATTCACCCTTTTAATTCTAATAGGGTTAGGGTGAGTAAACGCCGGCGGTCATGAGCCGTCCTTGGAAACGGTGACGCGCTCTCGCTCTTTGTCATTTGCACTGCCGCTCTGGAGCCTCGCCGCTGTCCGAATCCCACTGCATCATGCGCTGCGGTCGTGCCGTCACGTCGATGAAAGGGGTCTGACGCCGGGGGGTCAATGAACTCCCCAGCCAGCGCTGCAAAAAATATCTGTCTTGACAAGTCATGCCGTCTCATGCTTGGAGATAAAAGCTTGTTTTTTCTCCAAACTTGGAAGTGAAAAAGGGCTGCCAGCGGGATGAGATAATCCCACTCGTTTCCAGTGCACTTTAAGGAATTTTTCTGGTAAACATGTTGAAACAGGGCAGAATTAGGCAGAACAGCCACTAGGCTCAAGAAAATGCCACTTGATTTTAAAAAAAATAAAATAAATAAATGGCAACAAGTTGATCAGCACCGGAAACGCGTGGGATTATCTCATCCCACAGGCAGATTTTTTTTTTTTTTTCCAATCATTTGAAGAAAAACAACATTTTACTCTGAATACACGGCTACATTTTGATGTTGTGCAGTGTGTGTGTCTGTGTGTGTGTGTGTGACTGTGGCGTCTGTCAGATGCAGCCAAACCACGCCGGACGCGCAGACTGACACAGGAAGTGAATGGCGGCACGACCGAAACACATCAGTTTCAGTCCCCGCTGCCTCTTGGCTCTGCAGCCTGCAGCTCTGCCACTCCGGGGTTATCCTTGTGTTTTTTTTTTTTTTTCTTTGCTTTTTTTTTTTTTTTTGATGAGCTAAGCAAAAGCCGGCTGCATTACACTCGGCCGAGGCGGCTTCAGATGCAGTTTCGTTTCTCCTTTCCCGTGCGGTCTTGCCCCTGTGATCCCCAGTCGGAGCTAGAACACAAAACTGAATGAACAGGCTTCCCGTCATTGTCCCGGCGCTGACGTCTCCTTCCTGTTTTGTTGACCTTTCCTCTGCAAAATCGTCATGATCATCTGCTCTCCATGTGCTGAAAACTCACTGACAACAACTTTAGGGGACCTTGTTGATGCTTCACACTTATCAAGCTCATTTCTCTCCATCTCTGTTTTTTTTTCTTTGCTATTTCTTCCTCATCTCTATTTCTTTCTCACTCACTCTCCTGTAGGCCATAAACCTTCCTGGCATTTACAATATGTCAGTCAAACATCTCCACCACTGCAGGCTGTTTACTCTCCGTGTCCTTTTTCCCCCATCGGTCCTATCAGCTGACTGTTTGCTTCCTCCTAAAGTAAATTTACCCTGCTGTTCCTTTAAAAGCGAGCTCACAAGAGCAGGCTTGTCTTTGGCAGAGCCGTATACCTGTAAACGCACGTCCGCACACACACACACACTCACACTCACACACACAGAGTTCCCCTTTCATTCCCCCCGTTTCATCTGCTGTGCACTCAGTTTACGGCTCTAAAAACAGCAGCGCTTTTTTAAACGTGTTTTTTACCAGAGTGTCATTGTGGTGTGGTGTTTTTTTTTTTTTATTTTCACACAAAGTATAGAGATGGAGGCTGTTTGTGTGTGTCTGAGTCATGTTTGGAATGGGAGGAATGAGGATTAGGATACAGCCAGGCGGCGGTCCAGCCAGCTGAGGCAAGAAAGAAAGAAAGAAAGAAAGAAAGAAAGGAAAAAATAGTCTTTGGGACACTGTGTGCAAACATAACCCTGACATATTTATGATGGACAGAATGTGTCTGTGCAGTCGGGCGTCCGGCGAGTCATTTAGCCTCACATCCAGTGTCAAAGCCTTGTTTTTTTTTTTTGTTTTTTTTTTCTTGAAACGTGGGAAAATCTGCCAGCGGGATGACATAATCCCACTTTTTTTTTTTTTTTCCAATGTTAGTCAACTTGTTTTCCTGAATCTTGATCCGAGTGGGCCGATCCTGCCTTGCTTCAGCGTATTTCTAAATGAAGCTGCACTGGAAACAAGTTGGATCACGTCAGGTTTTGACTCTGAACGTGACATTAAAGGCGTTCACATCAGTTCGGGCGTTTGTTTGGAGGCGGCGAAAACAGGAACGGGGGTTAAAACAGGAATAGCTGGAGCTCTGACTTGTGATGGCTTTATTAGATCCGCTCGGCCTTGGCCTTTTTGTTCCCGCCTTGAATAGCGAGGCTGGCTTTGAGGCGCTGCCCGGCCCAGACAATTGGAACCGGCAGCTGGCATCGCTCAGGGCCAGCGGTGAACTAAACTAGCTGGCAGTCACCTCGCATTTGCCTCCCACTGCACTCAAGCTGCTACCTGCCCGTAGGGGATATCTGTAATAATGAGCAACCCCCACACACTCACACACACACACACACACACACACCTTTGGTCTGTTCCCAAAACAAAAGAAAAACTGGAAAAACCAAATGTGCCGTATTACAATGAGGAGGGCAGGTCGGGTCTTGACTGAACGGTAGCAGCTGAGAATATCATAACGAGAGCAAACGCCTTGTAAGCATTCAGCGCTGTGAGCGAAAACACCAGCATGTGACTGCAGAGAGATACAGCACGGCGAGGAAAACACACTCACTGACCCTGTGTGTGTGTGTGTGTGTGTGTGTGTGTGTGTGTGACACAGCAGCCATGGGGTTTAGAGAGAGTTTACATTCAGGAGCCACTCGACCGGGTGACCTTCAGATTATTTAACGAACAACGGTTTGCAACTTAAACCCATCAGGGAATGAACATCTATCATCATCGTCCACATTCATGTCCAGTTTATGTTCCTCACTGCAAAAACTCAAAATCTTACCGAGATTATTTGTCTTATTTCAAGTCAAAATTGTCTCATTCCTAGTCAAAATATCTCATTACACTTAAAATAAGACATGATCACCTCAGAAGTAACTTGTTTTTAGACAATTGTCTCTTGTTTCAAGTGAAAATTTGCTTGTTTCAAGTGAATTTTCACTTGGCTTGAAATGAGATATTTTGACTAGAAATAAGACATTTTTGACTTGAAATAAGACAAATCTCGGTAAGATTGCGTTTTTGCAGTGCTCATATATCCTATATTTTTGTTTTAGAAATTCAAACACAAGCATCAGCAGGACGGAGCGTGTCTTAGTTATTTTATACTTCAATGAAACAGCTTCTAACAGCTTCCACTGTCGCCATACGACACCCATCTGGGCTTTTATTTATGCATGTGTGTGTGTTTGTTAATTCATTTATTTGTCCAGTGCAGTTTAACAAAGTGAAACTGATGTGCTTCACATAGTTTCAGTCTTAGAGTTTGGTTTTAACACGTGCGATATAACTAAAGTCACAATAAACAATAAATCGTAGATGTAGATATGAAACTGAAAAAATGCACATTAAAAAGTACACTAAAGAGTTTATCAATTCATAAAAAAAGAAAGAAAGAAAGAAAGAGAGAACAGCGTCAGAAGTTAAAGAAACACCTGGAGGGGCAGGGCTGTTTTTTTTGCTCTCGGCTATAATACTTACAGGAAGATTGAGCCGCACAACTCAACACTCTTTAAACACAAATTTGCCTGATTTGCCGTTTGCCTCCGGTGCTGTTTGGTGCTTTTCTAGTTGAAGTTCCTCACGCTGGAAATTCACGTGAGTCTGAGGCCTCGTTCAGACCGCAGGCCGAACGGATGTGTTGCTCCTATCACATCACGGCTTTGTGCAGGCGATCACATCAGATTTGTGTGTCCAAACCATCTGCGCGGTTGCTATGGTAACGACGAAGGCATCAGTAACCACGTGCGCCGGTTGATGCAGCTTTCCAACGCGGACGCAGCAGAAACATCCAGAGGAGCAGTTATTCTGCTCCGCCGCCCTGCTGCTCGTCCGTCTCTCAGGATCTGACGTCCTCGTTGTGCGTCGCGTCTCGAGTGACGTAAAAAGGCAGTTTGAAATCCTGTTTGAGCGTCCGGACTGAGACGCTCTGGACGCGTCTCAAATCTGACTTGAATCGCATTTCAAACCGCCTCCAAATGTGGTTTGTTTGGATCTGGTTTGCAAAAATCGCGCTCCATTTGTTTGTTTTTTGGTGTCCAGACTTTCTAAAAAATCAACCTGGATACAATCCGGATATGACGAGAGGCGGATTTGGCCCGGCAGTCTGAACACAGTCTACGAGAGGCCTTACCATCCTCACCTCACATCCACCGCTCACCCTCCAAATACACGTTTTTCTGGCCGCCGGTGCGCTGGAGGATACCGAAATTATAAAACTCTTCTTATGAAATGGTTGGATGATGCATTTTTTGTGTGTATCTGTCTGCAGCTCATCTCCTTTACTACTGGGCCTGTCAGCCTAATGCACTGCAAAAACTCAAAATCTTACCAAGAATATTTGTCTTATTCCAAGTCAAAATGTCTTATTTCTAGTCAAAATATGTCATTACACTTAAAATAAGACATGATCACCTAAGAAATAACTTGTTTTTAGACTATTTTCACTTGAAACAAGTGAAAATAGTCTAAAAATAAGTCTACGAGATCATACAGGGAAGGAGGTGAAGGCCTTACCATCCTCACCTCATATCCACCGCTCACCCTCCAAATGCGCCAGTGCGCTGGAGGATACCAAAACTATGAAACTCTTCTTATGAAATGGTTGGATGATGCATTTTTTGTGTGTATCTGTCTGCAGCTCATCTCCTTTACTACTGGGCCTGTCAGCCTAATACACTGCAAAAACTCAAAATCTTACCAAGATTATTTGTCTTATTCCAAGTCAAAATGTCTTATTTCTAGTCAAAATATCTCATTACACTTAAAATAAGACATGATCACCTAAGAAGTAACTTGTTTTTAGACAATTTTCACTTGTTTCAAGTGAAATTTCACTTGTTTCAAATGAAAATTCACTTGAAACAAGTGAAAATTTGCTTGTTTCATTGGCAAAATTTGCCAGTGAAAAAAGTGAAAATTCACTTGAACAAGTGAAAATTAGCTTGAAACAAGTGAAAATTGTCTAAAAACAAGTTACTTCTGACGTGATCATGTCTTATTTTAAGTCTAATGAGATATTTTGACTAGAAATAAGACATTTTGACTTGGAATAAGACATATTTTTGTAAGAGTTTGAGTTTTTGCAGTGTGTGTTTAGTTATGACTGTGATCAACAACCTTGTGTGACTGCGATGTTTCAAAACCTTTGAAAAACCTGTTTTATACCCTAAATGAGAGCAAAGTCGTCCACTTTTTTTTTTTTTTCTGAGCGCCAGAGAAGGGGAGATGACCTCTAGAGTGTACATTATCATTGTGTGTGTGTGTGTGTGTGATGAGTTTAACAGTAGCAGGAAAACACTGCAGCTCGGAGGAATTTTCTCTCCGGTATCACCCGCTCCTTTCCCACAGCTGCTGCATTATCCATGGCGGTGTCAGATCGCTCGTCAGGTTTCAGGAAGTGACTCACATTCAGTTCCCTGTTCGACCAGTTCATGACTGTTTACCTGTAGTTGTATTTATTTATGCCAACAAACAACAGAGTACGCATGTGGATTCCACAGAAAGGAGGTCAACTGACAGGCACGGATGCTCTTTTTTTTAATTAATTTATTTTTTTAATGATAAAATAAAACAACAAATCAAATATGGCAATAATAAATCTGTAAAACGAACAGTAAAAAAAGCCAAATGTCATGATAATAATAATACATATAAATTAGCACTAAGAGAAAAGAGGGGGAGTGTCATGAGTGTGATTATTGTGCCGTATTAAAACATGATACTCAGAGAATATGAAAGTCTCTGGTGCGAGATGTTTCGACCACAGTGTCACAAGAAGCGCCGGGGTGGAGCGCACGGGCAAACTCACTGACCCATATCAGCTGGTGGTTTTCGGCGTGGAGGAAAGTACCTAAGCGCTGAAGAAGAAGCTGACAGCGAAGGCAGAGCGCAGGCTAAGAGAGATCCGACGACCTAGTTTGCAAACACACACGAAGGCCAGAGAGAGAGAGAGAGAGAGAGAGAGAGAGAGATGATCATTTGACTAGACGACGAGGCCGAGAGCTGAGGCCTGCAGGACCCGGCGGTGTCACCACACGCCGGGGGGGAAGGCCTTTCCCCGAGGCGCCACGGCACCGCGGCAAGAACACGTCCAACTCAGGAGCGTGTTGACTTACCTCAGAGGACAAACACGGCCCAAACCCTGCACTGCAAAAACGCAAAATCTTACCAAGATTATTTGTCTTATTTCAAGTCAAAAATGTCTTATTACTAGTCAAAATATCTCATTACACTTAAAATAAGACATGATCACCTCAGAAGTAACTTGTTTTGAGACAATTTTCACTTGTTTCAAGTGAAAATTTGCTTGAAACAAGTGAAAATTTGCTTGTTTCATTGGCAAAATTTGCCAGTGGAAAAAGTGAAATTCACTTGAAATAAGTGAAAATTAGCTAGAAACAAGAAACAAATTTTGCCAATGAAACAAGCAAATTTTCACTTGAAACAAGAGACAGTTGTCTAAAAACAAGTTACTTCTGAGGTGATCATGTCTTATTTTAAGTGTAATGACATATTTTGACTAGGAATAAGACATTTTTGACTTGAAATAAGACAAATAATCTTGGTAAGATTTTGAGTTTTTGCAGTGTGTTCTCTCCCTGCCTTCCCCGCTGGCAAGAAACCAGGGTTAGTTTGAAGTGATAATCAGTGAGATCCTTTTTTTTATTTTCTTATTTCTTATTCCAACCGCCCTGTTCCTCTGCTGTTACAGTTATTACAGTGAAAAAAACTACAACTCATCTTTAGTGTTGGCCCGTGTCCGCCGGTGCTGATGTGATATTGAGAGTTGGACGTCGGCCGCCTCACAAAGTGTCCAACAAGCTGAGCAAACAGTCCCCGAGCTGTAATAACAAAAACAAACTGAAACGAATACCCGAAGGTAATAAAAACTAAATCCCAAAACAATAAAATGATAAAAAATGAAACTGAAACGAGCAAATCCGCTCTGGAAACTGACCGGAACTAAACAGAATTGGAAACAAAAGAAATAAAAATAAAGATTAATGAGAAAAAACTATGATAGCTCTGCTGGAAACATGATGATTCAGTAATGCGTCACCTTCCTTGCAGTTTCCCCTCAGGGACGGATGAAATGTTTCTGATTGTGTCGGCAGAAACTCCCCAGGTGTCGGTCAGAAATCCCAAACCTTCAGCGATCAGAGTTTTTGCAAGTTAAATCGAAGGCTTTTGAAGATCTGTTTAATGCCAGTCAAAATAATAATAATAAAAAAAACGTAGGCCTAGTTCCACTCCAAAACATTCGCCTGAAGAGTTAAAGATGCAAAGTGAGAGGATATTTTTTGAGCCGCGTTTTCACAGCCTCTGAAAATCCCGACTCAAACGCGACATTTATCCAGATTTAACATCAGCTGCCAGCTTCAGATAGGATGATTGAATTGAATGTCCCGTATTATTATCCCGTCTTCAGGGCGTTTTTGTCTCCACATGTAGGCCTAACCCAGCTCCGGGTAAGAATAACCTTCGCTCATGATGTTTTGCAAATGGATTTAAGTTTGGCTAAATGCTTAACCGAATAAGTCAAATTGAGTTAAAGTGAAGTCGGAACAGGCAGATCAGGCGCAGCTTTGGATCCTGAATCGTCAACAACACTTACTCAGTTACTGTAAAACAGAGGAAAGCAGCTGCGTCACCGTTTATTTATCTCCATATCCAAATTATTCAGAGAAAAAATGTGGCTATGACGTTGAAATTAATATATTAACGATATAAGATCATGCATTAAGCGCTGGTTTTAACGTCAGAGGGTGAGTTAGTCAGAGGTAAGCAGTGATATGTTATCAGAAAAGCAAACAGGATATTTCTTTTCTATTTTGTTTATCGTCATCGAAACATTTCGGAGAGCGGCAGAACGCTGTGGAATGACCAAAAATGGAAAAATGGAAGCGCAGACGCCAAAATGAAACGTTTCAGCCGCTCATGTTTGGTGCATTTATCTCTGAGCTGGAGTCTAAAAGTCAGAAAGCACAGCTGGATGATCTTTTTTTTTTTTTTTTTTTTTTTTTAATCCAGGTTGGAGATTATTCACGTCAAGCAAACAAATGTGAGGAGGAAGAACGCAGATATTAAAAGTGCGATCCTGCTGGAAGGCGCCGTGCTTTATGTGATCACAGTGGTTGTGTTTGTTTGCTTGTGTTGAAGCAGCGAGGAGCGTCGGCTGGCTGCTGGTGTGATATATATGTGTGTGTGTGTGTGTGTGTGTGCGCACTTCCTGTTGTGTGTGTGACATCCGGGCCGACGAGCAGGTCAGGCGAGGTGAAGCTGCAGAGTGGGGGCTTCTCAGCGCACAAGCTGCAGAACCGCCTCAAGTGGAAGCCTTTCAGTAATTGCTTAGCGGAGGGATCCAATCAGGACCGAGTCCAGGCCGGGATGCGTTTACTGGAAATGCTCTGGAACTGCCTGTAAAAAAAAAAAAAAGCAGATTCTGTCAGAAATGATAAATAAAATAAAGCAGACTAATCAAACAAAATGAAGTTTCTGCCGATGTCTTTGTTAATCTTCATTTCAAATTGGAAAAAAACATTTGGGTTGTTGTGGCAGGGGGCCTCTGAGGACAGGACACGCCGCCACATGCTTTCAAAACAGATAATAATAATGATGATGCCACGCGTTAGTCACTATGATTAATATCCAGGCCCGGGCAGAGCTGTTTGCATTTGTGTTTTTTTTTTTTTTATAGCTCCACAGTTGTGTCACTGCATCAGCCTCTACGCCAAATCCTGTCAGCTGAAAGAGGATCACAAGTCCATAAGCTGCATGACACACTTCCTAAACGGGACGCCTGCACGTTAAAGACCACTCGGTGTTTCTGCTGCCTCTAACCTTTCATTACCCAGGAGCAGGCTTTGCTGAGCGTGCATGCTCATTTTGCAGCGTCGCTCTGCTGAAAAGGCACGTTCACACTTTGGGAGCCGGTGGTAATGTCGAACCAGCAGCTTTCCTGTCACAAGTCCAGGCTTTTTTTTTTTTTTTTTTTTTCTTCTGTGGCACCACACCCAGCGCTGCGCCTCAGGAGCTGCAGCCCCGCCGAGGTGTGTCAGCTCGCATCCACTGTGTTAGGGCTTGTGGCAGGTATGCAAAGCCATATGTAAAACAATTATTCATAATTTGTGCGTCTGCGCTGCACAAACATTCGGCTGTGCTCTGCGGATCCGCTTTCAGTTTATTCCTTGAAAGGTTTGCCTGGTCGACATCGGGCTCGGTCTGCAGCTTGTGATGCACGACGAGTGTGAAGAATTTATTGCAAAAATCAAATGTCTGCTGTTTACAGAAATAACCAAATGATTGCTGATGTTTCTGTGAGGCACATTATGATTTTAGGACAGAATCGTCTGCATATTTGAGATATAACGCACAAATTTCAGTTAAAAGTGCCTTTGCAATGCAGAAATCTGCTTTGAAAAGTAACCTTTCAGATGTTTTTCGCCCTAGTTTAGTTTAGGGAAGTGTGTTGTTTAGTGTTGGTTCCCCATATCAGCTGGAATCCTGCAAACACACCCATCTGTACACTCCCCGCTGTGCAAAGATAAACTGTAAGAATACTTGTTGCGTTACCACGCCAAAAACGCCGCTTGGCTGCAGCTCAGTCGTTTCACAACGCCGTAAAAGACAAACACACGTTGAACAGCGAGGCAGTGAACGCCTCGTTAAATTACATTCATGTGGTCGCAGCGCAGCACGCCCATCTGCTCGGTGCCAAGTCCACAGTGCAGAGCCTGTGTGTGTGTGTGTGTGTCTCTGGCTTGGTGAGGCTTGACAACATCCTGGTGTGAGCCGGCGATTGTGGCACACACACACACACACACACACACACACAGTCGCTGATGGGTAACAGTGCCTAGTCAGTGCAGCTGGTGCCACCTCAGCACCGGTGCACCACCAAAGGTTTCTATATTACCTGTCTTATCTATCAGTGTAGATAAGCAGAGACTTGCAGACTCACCCTGCCGGTGCAGCTCGGCTTCAGGGATCAGAGGAAGTGACGTGTCAAAATTTAACAGAGAAAACAAGACTTTTTCCTAAACAGCAACGAGCAACTTTGACTCAACAGTGTCGGCTGAAGCTGCTGCACAAAGACTTTTGTTATCATTTTACCAGTTTAACCCTGTAAAGCCAAACCTGAACCATCAAATAAAAAAATAAATAAAAAAATTCCAATTCTTTGAAACTGGAGCCATTATTGCTCCAACTAAACAGCAAAAAAAAAAAAAAAAAAAAAAAAAAAAATTCAAATATCAATTCCCAACTATGAGTTTCGATAGATAGATAGATAGATAGATAGATAGATAGATAGATACTTTATTCATCCCGCAGGAAATTCGCAGTTTTTCAGCAGTATCCACAGATTACAGATTAAGGAAATAAAAAAATTTAAAAAAAAATAAAGAATAAGAACTAAGTACAACCCAGTGTGCAAAAAGCAATGTGCAAAAAAAAAAAAAAAAAAAAGTCATATTTGGTACATCAGGCAATTGTGCTTGATTTATTTATTTATTTATTTATTTGGAACAAACAAAAACATCATAAAACACAAAAAATCTTTAACACATTGGTAATTCCAAACATATAAAAGAACACGTTTCCTTCCAAACATAGAAAACAACACTTTTTCCATTATTTAGTATTATTTTTTTTATTATCTTGACCAATTTGGTGAGAATGACCTCAATATACCCGCTGTGTTAAATTTAAGAGCCATTTTCAACACGGTTTTACACACAAAAACGTTACGAAATGTTCAGTAATTTCACATTACATCAACTCAGTCACGGTTCCTATCGATGTTTCAGTAAAAAATGCTGCACAGTTGATGTACAAGGCTGAAAAAACATGTCTTAAATATGACAGGTGTGGCTTTATGGGGTTAATGAGATCATGTCAGGGGAAGTGTAAGATGACTGGCCACAGGGGCGTTTATTGTCACCTTTCCTTGCCACTGAGGTTATTATTTCAAATGGGACGGGACCTGAAGGGGCATGATTTTACCAAAGCCACAGTCAGAAAATCACCTGCATCGGGGGATTTTCACAGCTTGGTTAGTCATCTGTTTTGCTGTTCATGTGAAAGTACTGTATTTTTCATATTTGCTGCATGTTGACTGTTCAGTGTCGCAGAGGGACAATCCAGTAACCACTGTTTTTTTTTCTTCTTTTTGTTTTTGTTTTTTTTCTCCTCTGCAGGTGATGTGAGGCTGCAGGAGGACCGACGGTGAGAACAGACGCACTACATGAACATTTCCAGGACAATAAAGCTGCGGCTGAAGCTCTGTGGCTAAAGCTAACGCCGTCTACTGCCTGGGTTTGTCCGCTGCGCAGAGCCGAGCGGCCGAGCTCGCTCCGAAACTTTAAACCCCGACGCGGTGGGCGGTGCCCCGACCTCACCCTGTGTGCAGCGTTTATTATTCATGTCACTCCCAAAAAAAAATCTGCACACAGGATGAGATAATCCCACCGGTTTCCAGTGCCGATCGACTTGTTCCCAGCTTTTCGACCTTGTTTTGTCATAAAAAAATCCTGGAGGTGGAGCTGCTTTGGAAACAAGTGGGATTATCTAAAAAGTTTTTGACACTGACGATGAGACTAAATGACTTCTTAACATTTCTTGCAGAGTTTAAGGTAGAAACCCACGTCTCCCTCAAGCAATATACCGAATATTCACTCACAGTAATTTGCACTTTTTTAACTAATTTGTTTTTTTGTTTTTCACAAAAAAACACACAAAAAAACAAAAAAACTTTGCCTTTATCACGTCTCGGCTGCATTACTGTAACGCACTTTATCTTGGAGTCAGTCGGCCCTCCCTCGCTCGTCTCCAGTTAATCCAGAACGCTGCTGCTCGTCTGCTAACTGGAGCACGAAAGAGGGAGCACATAACTCCTATCCTGGCCTCCCTCCACTGGCTTCCTGTGCACTTTAGGCTTCATTTTAAGATTCTTTTATTTGTTTTTAAGTCTTTAAATGGCCTCGCCCCGCCCGACCTGCCCGGTGCCTCAGGTCAGCTGATCAGCTGCTCCTGGAGGTACCGAGGTCAAAGCGAACGCTGAGAGGGGATCGAGCTCTTTCTGTTGCTGCCCCCAAACTCTGGAATGACTTACCTGTGCACATCAGACAGGCCTCTTCACTGTCCATTTTTAAAACCAGTCTTAAAACCCATTTTTGCTCACTGGCTTTTAACCCAGCATGAGACATCGCTCTGTTTTATTTGTTTACCGTATTTCCCCAATTAATCGCCGGGCCGCAAATAGCCGCCTGGTTCTTATAAACGCCTGGGGTCTGCACCCATTTTGCGTATTAAACGCCCACCCAAATAACCGCCGGGGCGATTATTTGCATTATATTGAGGTAACCCAAAATAAGGCTATTCACCTTATTTTTGCAGCAGTAAACAGTTAGCCACACAATAACTGTGCGGCACTTCTGTTTTCTGTCAAAATAGATAGATAGATAGATAGATAGATTTTTATTGTCATTGCACAATCATATACGTATAATAATGCAACGAAATTAGGGCTCAGTCCTTTCGGTGCAGGGGAGAATAGAAAGCATCGTGCATCTTGCTAGTTGAATAGCCAAGTCCAGTAATAGATGGCTGCAGCCATGTCTCTGATATCAGAAAAAATGCAGCAGTCACGGAAACACTTGTTGGATGTGCAAGCACAGTTCGTCATCCCGTGTTCGCCATGGACCTGGCGCTGGAAAATGCTGGGAGGCGGCGGCCCAAAGGGCTGTCCTTTCAGCCGTGTCAACGCGCCGGCCCTGCAGCCTCGGCGTCCTCCGGAATGTCCTGGCAGCGATGAAAGTCCGGTGAAATTGGCATCCCGCAGCGCAATCCCAAGCTCAAAAGGTATAAGGTGTAAAATAAGAGCGCTAGCTAACATTAGAAAAAAAGGGTGCACCGTAATCTTAAATGACCGACTATAAATATGTTAGACAGTAACTGTCATCACAATAATGGCCTGGTGCAGGTCTGTGCAAAAATAAACAAAGGCCTGCAGTGAATAGCCGCCTGGTTCTTTTAAACGCCCGGGGTCCAAGTTGATTTTGCGTATTAAACACCCGGGCGATTAACTGGTGAAATACGGTATCTCCTTTTTACTGTTTTATTGCTTTTACTGTTTTGTTGTTTTATGATCATTTATGTACATTGACTTTCAATTCAAGAATGAGACATTGCTCTGTTTTAATTTGTTTGGTAGTTTTTATTCTTTCTACTGTTCTTACAGTTTTGTTGTTTTATGATCATTGGTGTACAGCACTTTGTTTCACCTGTGGTTGTTTTAAAGCACTATATAAATAAAGCTGAGTTGAGTTTTTTTTAATGTTTTTTGAGGTTGTGGTTTATCATGTGCAGCATCTGTTTGTTATAGACTGTGACTTCATCGCATTGCTTAAAATCAATAAAAATAAAGCAAACCTAATGACAGCACGGTACGCTAGACTTGTGTGTCATCGGCATCGTTCGCTTGTCAATATTGACGGTGCACAGATGAATATTTTCCTCTGAAACATGGTCGACTCTGCTGTAAATCACTTGACATGCAACACAGTCATCAGCAGCCTAATAATAATAATAATAATAATAATAATAAATGGTGGGATTCGCTTCCACGGCAACCAATCATCATCTTTTCATTTCTCCTCGTGTCTGAGCGGATGTTTTTCAAGTCTCATTTCGGAGTGAAAAACTCTTTGTTCTGGCAGATGCGGCTTTACAAATGTAAATCAGGTCTCGTTCCGGGGTTCGAGACGTCGGCGCCGTTCGCTCCGTAACACGACGGCGATCTCCTCCTCAAATCCCCGCGCTACATCCTTAAGCTATGATCTTGGAATCAGGAAAATGTTACCGAAAAGCTTTCGTTATTGCCTCAAATGCTTTCAATGGAATCAAAAGGCTGTGGGCGGGGAGTTTTTTTTTTTTTTTTTTCTTTTTTTTTCCTCTCCTTTTTCCTTTCCTACAGTTGTTGAATGTCTCTGGGGAATCTGGAGGATTATGGGGGATTTCTGTTGGATTTCAGCGAAATAAAGACGCTGAAATTTTTTTTTTTTTTTTACCATTGAGAGGACACGCTGCTTTTCCTGTTGCATCAACCCATCACAAAGCCTGCAGACTGGATGTGCCCTACAGAGCTGTTTACATACATTTTTAACAGCAGCTGTCTGAAATATGTACAAGCCGTATAAGACCCGAGTGTTGCATCAGCTTGAGCGGCAACCAGCACGTCTGCGAGGGAAAGAAACCGTTTCAAAATAAGGATGGCCCGCTTTGTCCTTACAAATTAGTGACACTATTACACAACCGGCGTGCTTTTATTCACCAGCTGTCACTGTTATGATGATGTGGCGGATAGTGCCACCAGCTGCAAGCATCACATAAAGATAATATTGGCCCCGTGACCAATTCAGTGCCATATTCAGTGTTTTTTTTTTTCCTCAAACAAGGTGAAAAAAATCACTTGTTTCCAGACTTTGATTGAATCAAGTGTCATTTCCTTCATCCTAGTGGCCTAATCTGCCTCATTCTGTCTTGTTACAACATATTTATACTTGTTTCCACAAAGAAAGAGAGAAAAACATCCTGAAACTGCACTGGAAACAAGAGGAATTCTTTCATCGCTCTACCAGATTTCTTTCTTTTCTTTTCTTTTTTTTTTTTCAAGCATAAAACAAGATTATATGTCTGTTTGGGATCAAATGACTTGACTTTGAGAAGCTCCTGAAGCCCTGATACAGACGGGACACCTGATAAATTACAGGGAATTCAAAGTATGGCTAAAATGGAGTAAAAAAAGGGTTAATACATGAGGAGAAGGGGAGAGAAAAGACAGTCTTTAAGAAGTCAGAGTGAAGTGGAAAAAAAAAAGAGCCTCACAACATGGCCGTGTGCAGAAACTGGCTCTGGGAAAAAGCCGAGCTACTGTATTTGCCTTGGCCTTTGTTGTGTTTACAGCACATTCTGTCATGAGCTGCGGTGTAATGAGCGCTGGGAACATCGCGTCCCGAGCTGAAGCGGGGCCGGATTCCTGCGCGGGGCTGAGACTCCGCAGCACATGCCCGGACGTGCAGAGGAAAACCTTACATAATAGATGGATGTAATCCCATCAGAGATGACGGGGCCTGAGAATAACACGGGGCGGATCAGAGGCGAGAAGCAGGTCAGGGGCCGGCCTGAAGCCTCAGGACGGGAGCGCACTGATGACATATCGCTGCAACACGCAGGCCGAGCCGCTGCTAATCATCTTTACATAAAGAGCCACAGGCCATGTGTGAAGCTGCTCCGTTAATTAAAACAAACAAACAAACAAAAAACCATTATTAATATATACATGCAGGTCGTTTATGTTCCCTCTCCACACAGCTACCATGTGAATAATGTATTCTGTCAGGATGTTTGGTCCGTGCACTGCAAAAATAAAATAAAATAAAATAAAATAAAATAAATGAACAAAAATTCAGGCATAAAATCGTAACCCCGCCCACCAAAAATGAGCCAAAAAAAAAAAACGTACATTTTTTTAAATAATCCCATTTTTTTCTTTTTTTCTGATGCAGTTTCACTTATTTCAGGGATTTTTTTCATGAACAGTGTAAATATAGTACAAATATGGCAGAAACAAGGTAGATCAGCACTGTAAAAAAAAAAAAAAAAAAAAAAACGCTATAATAAATCATGTAGTCTTGTGGTATTTAGCCTTTTTTCTTACAACAAGATTTTAAAAATAAATCAAAGATTTTTGTTCTTTTCCAGTGTGTTTCCCATGATCCTCGAGGGCTGACCCGCTTCTCTCTGCCTTGTTTCAACATTTTTATTCTCGTTTCGAGTGAAACTGCATTGAAAACAAATGGGGTTGTCTCATCCCAGTGGCTGATTTTTATTTTATTTATTTATTTATTATTTTTTTTGTACCTTGTTTGCAGGCCAGAGGAAGATCTTACCGATTGAAACCCTGCCTCAAGAACGGGAATAAAATGATTTATCGCGTGCGCTCTCCTCTCCTCCTGTTCGCTGCATTGAATTTGATTTTGTCTCTCACGAGAAAAAACAGGATTTTGACGCTGAATATGAGGCTTGACGAGCGGCTAAACTCAGCGTGTTTGTTTGCTTTTTGCGGTGTGTTGTCTCTGTGTGTACACCAAGCCTGTGTGTGTGTGTGTTTGTGTGTGTGTGTTGAGACAGATGTCTGTTAGATGATGCATCTCCCTGAAGAATGCAGCGGTCAGTCGCTGTGGGCGCACCAAAGGAGGGATGATGGGAACATGGACTTGTTTGTGGATCCTCCGAGACATTTCACTTCTCACCCAGGACGCTCCCTCACCTCTGACCGGCGGGCGGCGGGGCGTCCCGTCTGTTTCACCTGCTTAACTTACCGATTAAACACACCTGGGGGGTTAAATACCTGGTGGGGAAGCCTCTTGTGTGAGAGGTGAAGCGCCTTCGGGAATCAACACACAAATCCTCTTGCCCTCGATTCATCTCTTGGACACTTGGACGACCTGGGCGGCTCAGATCGTCCACACACACACACACACACACACACACACATGCCGGGGGTGTCGTCATGAATGAGGACAGTCAGTGTCTCTCATCTGGAATGTGTGTGTGTGTGTAATGTAAGAGAGAACATTGTGTACCGGACGGGCGATGATTTGTGTGTGTGTGTGTTTGATAAGATGACAAAGTGACGACACACCTTGAGGGAATTAGGTCATGGGAAACGGGCACTTTGGGTGGGTGTGTGTGTGTGTGTGTTATTTGGGTGTTGGAGTTATTCTGGTTGCTGTTTTTACTTGGTTGTTAATGAGCCTCAAACGCAGCATGACTCACTCGCTTTGTCTTCTTCTTCTTCTTCTTCTTTTTCTCATCTGGTTTCCCACCTTGACTTCTGTTTTCATCTGTGTGATAGCATCTGTGTGTGTGTGTGTGTGTGTGTGTGTGTGTGTGTGTGTGTGTGTTGGCTCGCCCTCGCCAGCCCTTACTGTACAGTCTGTTTAGACTAGCAGGGTTTTTTTTTTTTTTTTTTTTTTATCTCCACAGTTTCTGTCTTTCATCTTTCTGCACTTGTGTCAGTCTCTTTTTTTTTTCTTCCTCTGCCAGGCCGCTTTAATCTTATCTTGCCAGTATTTTTGGTATTTACTCGGTTTAACCTTGAATCAAACACAGCGCTCCTCTTGCCTCCGAGGCTGTTATCGCTCTTTACTGTTAGTGCTCTTTTTTGTTTATTCGTTATTCTTCTCGGCAGCCCTCCTCCTCCTCCTCCTTTCACTTTTATCCTCCCTTTCTCTTTCGCTTTGAATCAGCCGGGTTTATTTGAAGGGCTGTCAGTGTCTTCCTGGCAGAAAGTACCTCTTTATCCATTTGCCTTGCTTCTATTCTGCATTGTGCCATTGTCTGTTGTCATTTAGGGACTTTCAAGTTGAATTTTTTTTTTTTTTTTTTTTTTTTTTTTTTTTTTTTTTTTTTAAAACCCACCCGCCCCACCAGTGGTGGAGAATGAATTTGATTTTCTGGTCGAGTTTGCCAATCGTCCTGATCCTGCAAAACATAAAACATGGTGTACACACTGCAAAAAGTCCAAATCTTACCAAGATTATTTGTCTTATTTCAAGTAAAAATGTCTTATTTCTAGTCAAAATATCTCATTACACTTAAAATAAGACATGATCAGCTCAGAGGTCACTTGCCTTTAGACAATTTTCACTTGTTTCAAGTGAAAATCTACTTGAAACAAGTGAAAATTTGAAACAAGAAACAAATTTTGCCAATGGAACAAGCAAATTTTTACTTGTTCACTTGTGTCACAAGTGAAAATTTGCTTGTTCCATTGGCAAAATTTGTTTCTTGTTTCAAGTAAATTTTCACTTGTTTCAAGTGAAAGACAAGACAAAGACAAGTAATTTCTGAGCTGATCATGTCTTATTTTAAGTGTAATGAGATATTTTGACTAGAAATAAGACATTTTTACTTGAAATTAGACAAACAATCTTGGTAAGATTTGGACTTTTTGCAGTGCAGAAATGACATATCACAAAGTTATCGCAAATCTAAGACACACCGCTGAATTTGAATGAAATAAAATGCAAATGAAACCATTCTCCACTAATTCCTGGGGTACTTTTTTGGTTTACTTTTCTTCACGGCCTCTCGAGAAACACCTCAGAAAACAACTCAAAAATTAATTAAAGAGCAAAAGCAAAAGCAAAGTCAACTTGGACAAATGAGTACCCGGTGTACCTCGTCTCATGGACGCCGGCGCTCTTGCCCAAGTTTGGGAAAAAAAAAAAACAGAGAACTGTCTAGACGTGAAGTTTCGTAAAAGTGAGACTGAACACACACACAGAGCTGTGAGCCAACAGGGGCCCGGCTTTCTTGCTGCAACTTGAGGTCCCGCCTGATGACACCCCGGGCCAGATGGGCTAAACGGTGTGGTTAAGAGCAGGTGGAGAGGAGTGGAAAAAAGAGACGATGACGACACGCAGACATACCACCGGAGTGATGTCTGTAATCAGAGTCCAAAAACAAAAAAAAAAAAGAAAGAGAGAGAGAGAAAATAGAGTGGAGAAGAATGGTGGTACAGTTTCCTCGGTGCTCTCTGTGTTATTTAATTTCCTGCCCTTGATGTGATCCATAGCAACGAGAAAGAAAACTGGATTAGTCAGCGTTTGTCCTGCACAGACCGGGATCCCTGACGCAGAGATTCCTCTCGTGCGGTCATTTCCGTGCACGTTTCCCCGCACGAATGCAGCTCATGGCCCTAAAGGACGCGTGGAAATAATGCAACCAATCACCAGACCAGCTGCAAGCTTTGTTTTGTTTTGTTTTTGGGAGGCGGTAAGCTGTCATTTCGATCTCAAACCTGTGATTTTGTCCGAGTGAACCCGACCCAATGTGATTCAGTTTCAATGATACGGCCGCTTTAAGTCATCCAGCTTAGACAAAAACCCTTTGGCCCAAATAGTGAATTCTGGATTCAGTGCAGTTTCTCCATGGGGACGGTCCACGGGGTTTGCAAATGATAATGATGATGCACTCTGTGATTTAAGACGTTTTCATTTGCGTATTTATTTCCTATTTACTGGATTCAGCCTCAGCTTTCCAACTCAAATCAGCGTTTTTGCTTACAAACGCCTGAGCTGCTGTTTTTGCCCAATAAATTTACACCTAGAATCATCCTACCTCTGTTTCTTTGTGCGAGCTGTTCCCTTTTGCTCAAAGACGACAACAAAACTATAAAGAGGATGAAGAAGTGGGCTCATGTACCGCAGCTCCTGCCGGGTGGTTTCCGCTCAGCTCTCGGGAATTTGTTTGGCTGTTTTTAAACGACACTGATCACTTCCAGGTTACAGAAAATGTGTTGTTTTTCATAAACAAATGTCCAAATGGCAAATTATCAAGGAGGAATGAGGGAATCTGCACCATTTTCTCCCATAGGCGATCAATTTTTCACTGCAAAAAGTCAAATCTTACCAAGATTATTTGTCTTATTTCAAGTCAAAATGTCTTATTTCTAGTCAAAATATCTCATTACACTTAAAATAAGACATGATCAGCTCAGAAATAACTTGTCTTTAGACAATTTTCACCTGTTTCAAGTGAAAATTTACTTGAAACAAGTTAAAATTGTCTTATTTTAAGTGTAATGAGATATTTTGACTAGAAATAAGACATTTTTACTTGAAATAAGACAAATAATCTTGGTAAGATTTTGACTTTTTGCAGTGTTTGATCTGGACGTCTCACCTGACTCGCCTGTGGCAGCTCAGGTAGGCCAGCCTGAGTGCTACTTCATGGTTATGAATGAATGAATGAATGAATGAATGAAAAACAAAGATTTCATGGCCATTAATACTTTTTTCCTTATTGTTTGACTGTCTTCATGTGTGCCAGTTTGCTCATTTGCAACGCAAAAAGTGAACTCAAATGAGACACTTTGCGCCTGCGGACGTGTCTGCCTCTGAAAAATGTTTGAATAACAAAAACTTCCATCTGCGTTCAGTCAGAAACGGGACTCAGGCCACGTCTATACGCTCTTATCTCATCGTCGGTGTTTGTCTGGAATAAATCTGACGTCAGTTCCCGCTTTTACTCCCCTCCTGTTCCCTCAGACTACCCGTAGCTCTCCAGTAAATCCATTTTCCCTATCTGTCCCCCTCGGTCCCACAACACCCCCGCCCCCATCTCGCTGCACGGCTCAGGGCTGTGTGTGTGTGTGTGTGTGTGTGTGTGTGTGTGTGTGTGTGAGTGTGTGTGTGGCATGTGGTTTGGATTCCAGCCCGAAAAACTATTCACTGTGGGAGAACAAGGCCCCCCAGTGTGCTCTGTTTTCCACATTCCTGAGCCCTGACATCAGCCCGGCCGGAGGAAGGACGCCGGTTCGGGTGGGCTCCCTCTTTGCGCCGCTCAATAACGGGGGGCCGTGTGCGGGAAGAGGCCCCTGTGACCCCGGCAGTCTGGCCGGCGGTCCCGCGCAGGGCGGGGGGCCCCGCAGAAGCCCCTGCAACAATGCAATCAAAGGCATGCTTTACATACCACATGTTGTTTTGCGGTATAAATTAGATGGAGATGCCCGGCGATCGTTAAGATGGATTAACCCTCCCTTCCCCCCTCCCCCGCCTCGTAGACGGGCCATATGGAAATTTAGGTCACATGCTGAATGTAAATATTATGCTTTACAAAATTCCTCCATGCAGGCAGCTGAAAACGGACGGCTTGCTCAATTCCGGTGTCTGGCCTGTGGCGCATTTTGTCCCGGGACACTTTGCAGTCACACAACACGATGAGGGTTTCATTTCCTGTCGGTGGCCGGGCCGCGAGACAAACCGAATCTTTAACTCAGAGCTGTTTTTTTGAGCCTCACCAAGTGTTTGTTTCCAAAACTGTGCACCTTTGTTTTGGAAAAATGCCCTCACCTGGGATCCACCAGCCGCCCTCTGTGAAATACGGAGGAACCAGTCGGTAAAAAGAGCTCGAAAAGTGTTTAAAAAGAGTCGGTATCACCTTTTTTTTTCAAATGATGGATCTCTCATCTTACAAAGAAACATATTCACATTCACATTATGAGCATGGATGGCTGGATTGAATAATATTTGGGCATTAAATCTGATGTTTTCTTGGGTTTAGGCTGGTATAGATTTGGTCCACATGCAGCCACACGGTGAGGGCCTGGATCTCACGTTTCAACCAGAGGACGAGACCAAATTGGGGGGAGGTTTGCGGGGCGAGCGGAGGAGGAGGAGGAGGCGTGGGAGGAGGAGACATCAAAGGCGGAGGGGGAAATCGGATCCCCCTCGCTCAGACAAAGCAGCCTGTGGGGTTCAGGGACAAAGGAAACGTGATCCGCCATGTGACCGTGAACGCCACACATGCTTCCCCCTGTCTGGCTCCATTCAGCTTTTCGCTCATTCAGCTTTATCAGGCGTTGGAGCCGAACACAAGCACTTGGGACAAATTGAAATTTTCCTTATAGTCGACTGGTCACATGTTCGCTCCTGGTCTCCTACTGATGGGATCTGACGTTGTGCTTTTGGACTCAACTGCCCATTTTGTTCCCGTGTCACGCTTGTTTAGCTCATGTCTGGCTTTTATTTATTATTTATCTCATTCAGTTTTGTATCAGTTTTACTCATCAGTGTATCATCATTTCATGATTACTTATTTATTTTTTGAATTGTTTTTTTTTTTTTTTCACCAAATGCACAGTGTACACATAAATTTGTCTTGGTGATAGAGTACAGTGAAAAAAAAAAAAAAAAGTTAAAACGTAACAAATTAACAAAGGTAACAAAGGTAAAAGAAATTAAATTCAAGAATTCTATACAAGTTAAGACTAAGAGGCCACAACTGTTTGTCATGTTTGTGTACATACAAGTGAAGAATAATAAAGTATATTACTTTATGCTACATTTGCCCAGTGCTGGCAGGATGTATGGGTCCTTAGTGGGGTTTTTTCCCCATACAGTGTGTGTGTGTGTGTGTGTGTGTGTGTGTGTGTGTGTGTGTGTGTGTGTGTGTGCATGGGAGCTAGGAAGGTGTATTGAGAGAAGTGATGGCCTTAGGGAAAAATTTGCTCAGGCGTCCTCCCTTCCAGAGCCTGCAGCCGGATGGAAGCCTCCAGAAGAAGCCGGGCTCCGGGTGTGATGGTGCCGCCGCCCTCCCACAGGCCCACGTCCTGTCTCTGGCATCGAGCACAACACTTGCAGGTTCCTGGTCTCATTGCTCCTGAGGAGACAGAGGACCGTGGTGTCACCCAAACTATGACCAGTGTGATGGACGAGTGGCTGGAGGTGCAGAGAGAACAGGAACCAGGGGCGGACACAAGCTTGTGGAGCTCCCCAAAGGAAAGTCAGTGCATACGCTGCAAAAAAAAAAAAAAAAAAAAAAATCTCCATTTTCAACACGCCATATCTTCACATCCACTCCAAACAAATAAGTGAAAAGAATCTGGCACTAGGAGGAGATAATCCCACTTGTGTCCAGTGCAGATTAACTTGTTTCAGTCAATTTTCTGGGAACAAGCATAAATATGTTGAAGCAAGGCAGAATAAAGACAGATCAGCCACGAGGATCAAGAAGAAGACACTTGAAAATAAGAAAAATCTGGAAACAAGTGGGAAAACTGGGATTATATACACATTTTAGGTCTTTTTGGAGGGGTGGGGGTTATTTACCTATTTATTGCTGCCGTGCACAGACAAAACATTCTGACAGAATACTTTATTTACATGGTTTGCTGTGTAGACAGGAATTATTGGAAATTTTAACATCCAACTGGCTTCTCTACGAAAACGAGAAAATTTAATAACCGAAGATGAAACTGTAAGGCTCGTGAAGATGGACTTTTTGATTTTTTCTTTGTGTTGTATCGTAAACAAACCCACCTGCTTGATGTTGCACCATGGCAACCGCGTCATGAGGGCGGCACCGCTCCTCGCCCTCAGCACATCTCACACCGTAAGGCGAGCAGCTCAGTGACACATCAGTGAGAACGCCAGGCTGCTCCTGCTCCTCATCACCGCCTTGTTCCATGACGCTTACATCATGTTTAAGATGTGATGTGTACATACAAATATCCAGACCCCATTCAATTACGCCCTGCAGTGGAAAACCTGGAGTCCCTTATTTGGGTGTCAGATTTTCGTCAGCCTATGCAGGTTGATAGTGCCAGTTTGCTGTTTTTCCGTCTAAAAACTTTCTTTAACCCTTTAATGGCCGGACCAAGAACAAAACATGGGAAAATTCTTTCCTTGCATTTTTTTTTTTTTTTTTGTTATTTGGGACACAAATAACAAAAAATAAATAAATAAATAAAAAAAAATATGTTTTTTTTAAAAAGACATTGTGATCTACCATACTGAAGTGGCCTGACAACAAAGAATGGGCCTTTAAAACTTCTAAAAACGTCTAAAAACACATTTTTCATTTCGGTAATCATTTATGTATTTCCTAGCTATATTCATTTACTTTTTTTACTTCATCCATTTCTGTATATAATCTCTGTAGTCATCCAGCTAGCTAGCTAATGTCTATAAAAGTGTCGCAAATCACATTGGTATAATGACGATTTCACTGAATATATAATGAATACCATTAAATGTATCATAAACAACAGTGAATGTATAACAAAATGTTTATTTCATAGTAATAATCAATTTGAATCATATTCAGTCATTATTACTACTTGAACCTTTAAAGGCCGAATCAACCGTTCGGTAGAGCATGTTTTTGAAAAATTATCATAAGCTTGGTATAATTTTTTTTTTCTGCATCAAGTTACATAATTGTGTTGAGTAGGCACTCTGACACCATAATATGGCAAAAAACAATATTCCCACTTTTGAAAAGTTGACGAAAAATGTTCCATAAGTGAAGAGTGATTTTGCAGACTCTAGCTTCTTGGTGAGAAGCTCACTAAAAAGGCATGCTCTTAAAAAAACAGCGCCACCTAGTGTTCTTTTTGTGCATAACATATGCAAAGCCAGTGTTAGAGATGGCTCAGTGAGGTGGACTAACTTTCTAAGATATTTTTAATCAAACTCACAGTGTGCTCTTGAGCTGGCGGTTTTTGCTCAACTTATCGGACTATTTCTTTCTCCTGCCTCTGTCAGTCCTGCAGGCAGGGGCGGACTTACCATTAGGCAAAACTAGGCAGTTGCCTAGGGCCCCAAGTTCCTGAGGGCCCCATAAAACTCCTCATACACTTATGGTTAGTACAGTTATTACTTAATTGCGCACATTAATTATGTTTTTGATTAAAATCCTTTCGCTAAAATGCCAGCAGAATGCTTATCGTATTATGTGTGTCTGGGGGCCCCTGTTTTGTGTGTTCTCATTTCAGAGGGCCCCATGCCTGCCTTTGCCTTGGGCCCCAAATTTCTTAAATCCGCCCCTGCCTACAGGCCACCTCGTCAGCTGATCGGATCAGAGTTCCTGCCATAAAGTCAACGATTACTCAGACCTCCGTAATCTCGAGCTGTATCTGCCGCGGCCCAACCTACCTCTGATATCTTATCAAGGATAAACCTTTACAAGCTGCGTTTGACTCGTGTCACATTCACAGTTCATGTGATCCATCAGTGAGTCAAAGGGGAGCGGCAGCAGCATCATCGCCCTTCTCTGATCAATGAAATTGTACAGTATCCTCTGCTTGCACACGCTTTAATTCTCCCTGTTTTAGCAGCGGATGAGTAAGCAAAATCCTGTGTGACGGTGCAGCCTGTGAGCACACCCTGACCTTTTGTTTTGTGTTCATTAACAGGCAGGGCAAGGGCCAACACCTCACGAGGCATTGTTCCAATAGCTACCACAGGCTTTCTCACACACACACACACACACACACAGAGACAGACAGACAGGTTTGGGCCGACTTTGTGGTGGCTTTTGAGAATCCATAGTAACGTCTGACACAGTGGAATGTTCTCGTGTGGCTTTGTGTTTAATATCCCACGCTGCGGTTTGGCTCCAAGCGGGACGTTTGGGGTGTTTGGGGGAGCATCACAAAACACGGCGGCAGCGGTGAAGTCAGGAAAGGACAGGGCTTGTTTTTGCTGTCAACACAGAGGCTCATGCACTGCCTGCTGCGATCACATTGTACACACACACACACACACACACACACACACACACACACACACACACACACAAAGAAGAAGCAGGAGAATGGACTTCATTCTTCATGGAACAAAGGCCTTTTGTCTCCTGCATTTTCAAATGTCACCGGAAAAGTCCCCCTAGTGGCGTGAAGGAGTACTGATGAAAAAAAAAAAACAAAACACTGGGCCGCATTAATTTCCTTTTCTGAAGAATTCCCATCGAAGCATTTCCCTATTTCTATGAATGAGGAAGCAGGACCATCCCAGCGTGTAAAACTTCCAGTTCCTGGGCTGTAGGTGGTTATGAGAAGAAGTATAAGGTTAGAGTATGTAAATGTTCGTGGGCCAGGATGGAAAAAACAAACTTTGAGGCCTACGTTGTGTTGTTGCACGTCAAACAGAGGTACTTTTCAGTTTGTCAGAAAAGCAGAAGTAGGCAGCAGCCGGGCTCGGTAGTAGAGGTGATGTTTGAATAGTGGGTTTGTTTTTCTCCCTGGAGACTCTGAGGTTTGAATACGAGGGGAGAGCCCCATAATCCTGCTGCTCACCCGAGGTATAGCTCTCTCTCTCTCTCTCTCTCTCTCACTCTGTCTCTCTCTTTCACTCTGTCTCTCTCTCTTTCACTCTATCTCTCTCTCTTTCACTCTGTCTCTCTCTCTCTTTCACTCTGTCTCTCTCTGTCTCTCTCTCGCTCTCTCTCAGCTGGCCACCACTTCCTCCGCTCCATATTTAGTCACTGAGTCATCTGGCTGACTGGAAACACACCCTGTCACCCATGAACACACACACACACACACACTCACACACACTCATCGCTCACACCCATACACTCATATTTTCTGTTGTGAAATTCCAGAAAGCTGAACAATCATGTGTCCATCCAGTAATGACCACTGAGTGAAAACGAGAGAGGAAAAAAAAAAAAACAAAATAAAATCCACTCAGTTCAGGATTTCAGTGAAACTGGAACCTGAGAGCGAGCCGGAGCCGGACCTTGAACAGGAACGGCGTTTTTCAGGCCACTATCGCTTTGATTGAGTGTCTGTCATAACCGGTGTAAACTTTACAGGCCTCCGTGATGACTTTATGGTTTTATGTTTTATGTTTTATGTTTTATGTCCGGTCTCCTCACAAAAACATGAAACTACCATTTTAATCCAAATGCCAAAAGTGTCTGCAGCAGGTGCATGAAGTTGATGCGGCGTAGATTAGATTATACCAAGTTTTCAAAAACAGAGAAGTTCAATGAAAAGTTACAGCACAAACAGTGATAAGTGATAAGCATTTTTTTTTTTTTTTTTTTTGATGGTTCAAATGAAAATGAAAATAAATGAATTTGGAGTCACAACAGAGTTCTGTTTGGTGTTTGTCGTCGTTTCCAGGTTGGGTGTTACATTTGGACAAGGCGCTAATTGTGTTATAATGCAGGGAATGCAGGCAGAATGCAGTCAGGCTGCATTTTCCTTCATAAAATATCTCAGGTATGTGCCATGCCTGCTGTGGGTTGAGATGTACTTTGGTGTGTGCATGTCTCTGTGTGTGTGTGTGTGTGTGAGGAGCCTCAGGTCATGGAGGTAAACAGAAGAGTCTGTAGTGAAACGCCCAGCAACGATGATAAATCTCTGGGCCCAAAATAATAAACAGCAGCCAATAAATCTGGCATTTTTATTCATGCTCAACTCTTATTATTACCCTTTATCTCATTGTAATCATTACAATCATCATTGTAATCATTCATGTGATCCATATTAATCAAAGCAAGTACTGATGAACTTGAAAACAGAGTGGGGACAGCGCACGTCCTTGTCTTACACCTCCTCAAGTTCGGAGACTGTTTAAATTAGAGGGGTTTTTGTACTTTAATGTATTTTTAATACATTTAAATTTCAAGAAAGAGGTAGGCAATGAAAGATGTTGTTCTTCTTTCTACTTTTAGTAGAAACTTTTGGTTATCTGCATGCAAACCTGCTCTTCTCTCTTCCTTTGAGCTGTGCACCGAAATGAGCTAAACACATGACTATGAAACCAAATAAAATGAACTTTGTCTGCAGAAAAGAGAGGCTCATTTGAGTCGGCGGCGAAATAACACCAAATTAAAACCTGCGTGCTTTCCTTCTGAGTGCAAAGGTTGAGACGGAAAAAAGTTCAAGGCAGACGCCGCTTTGTTATGGTACAAGATGATGAATGCTAATTACCTCTCAAAGAATTTAACTCACACGTGAGTTTAACTCTTTTACTCCCTCACAACTCATCATGAAAGGGCATTTTGCTCATTTTTTAAAAAGTTTTTCATGGACATGTGATGCAAAAACACTGGATTCAAGAGATACTTATAAATGCTGCATTACATCTGTTGGTTATCAGAGCTCAGACTGTGAAGCTGAGGGGTTTTATCCTCATCATGCATCCTTTGCATCAGTAAAAACAGAAGAAAGTGACACTGCACAGTCTGCCTTCCAGTAACCATAGAAAAACAGAGTGTTGGGTAAAGACGTGTTCAGAGGGCAGCCTGACACTTTTGGCCTATATTCAAATTACTGTGACAGAGCATCTCATGTAAACACACACAGTTAAAGATGCTGAAAATAACTGGAATTTTACCAGTAGCATTCTGGAGATAAGCAAACTTTCTGTTGATTTATTTTGGAATAAATGATAGATTTTTTTTGTTTGTTTTTTTCGAGCCCTGTTGCTCATTAGACGAGCTGTTTTTCCTCATATGTCCCTTTGGCTCATTTTTTTTTTAACAAGAGTGCCAAATTCTGCAGGGCATTGTGGAAGGGAAAACACAGAGTTGCCTGTTTCAGAGCAATGATTTCATAAGAAGCGCCCACCACAGCAGCTCACTGCGGTGTCTCTCTGCTGCCCCCTGCTGGCCCGCTGCTGTCGCCACCACAGACCTGCAAGTGACAGCTGGCACCTGCACTGGAACCG
This sequence comes from Myripristis murdjan, assembly GCF_902150065.1. Classification (NCBI taxonomy): domain Eukaryota; kingdom Metazoa; phylum Chordata; class Actinopteri; order Holocentriformes; family Holocentridae; genus Myripristis; species Myripristis murdjan. The sequence continues at coordinate 30,062,643 of NC_043995.1, read as the reverse complement.
GGTCGAACAAAAATAAGTGCAGAGCGGCGTTGGAGCCGTTGTGGTGTCGGCGTGAGGAGGCCGCGTACAGCACCTCATGTCCCAGAAACAGATTCTGTGAAGCCATCCTCATCTTTAACCGTAAAATATCACAGGTGATTTCTGAGGGAAACCACCGGGGAATACCAGAGGAGTGTTTGTTATAATCCACTTTGGGGTTAAGGGATCACCGAGGATGGATTTATATCAGTGATCACGTGATATTTCTGAAGCGATAAGCCAGGGAATTCACTGTTACTGGAACTCAGATGACAGTTTGCAGAGATAAATCAGGATTATTGCAGGGATGTGTTGAGTAAAATTACCATATCTCTGTTTCAGTGTGTTCCTTTCTGCAGTATGAACAGGAATGAATGAATGAGTGAAGGTGCAGTGCTGAGAAAAGGTTGTCACTGCAAAAGAAAAACTTCAATCATAAAGTCATTCAGTTTCATATTCATTGTTGGAATCTTGTTTTTCTTCCAATGTGGAAAAATCTGCCAGTGGGATGAGATAATCCCACTTGTCTCCAAATGTTTTTTTACCAGTTACCAGAATTTTCTCGAATGAGGTTTTTTTTCTGAATACTGAAGGGCTGATCTGACTTTTTCCAGCCTTGTTTCAACACATTGATTTATACTCGTTTCCAGAAAAATTCACACAAATTTCCCCCTCCTGAAATAAATGAAAATGCACCAGAAACAGGTGGGATTATCTCATCCTGTTGGATTTTTTTATTTATTTATTTGTTTTTAAGAGAAAAGGAGCGTTAAAGACTACAGACTACAATATGACACTTAAATGACTTGCCTATCTGGAAAGAATGGAGACAAGAGAAGGGATATTTTGAAATAAAACAAAATCAAATAAAACACACAAAGAGCAAGGATAAAGAAACAAAATTTAAGAAGAAAAGCAGAAAGAAAGAGAAAGAGAAAGCAGAAGAAAGTGAAAGGCATAATTAAAGAGTGTTAAGGATGTCTTGAATAAAATTAATTAAGACGAAACGAAACAGACAAAGAGCAGGGATATCGAAACGGGATTGGAAAGGGGAGGTGACAGACGGAAAGAGAGAGAGAAAGCAGCTGGGAGTGAAAGGCAAAATGAAAAAGTGCTGATGCTGCAGGAGAAAGTGGGAAGACAGGATCAGAGAGGGGGGGGGAGGCCGCGGGAGAGCAGGAGCCCCCGGGGGCAGAGAGAGGAGGTGCTAAGTAAGACCTGACAGGCAGAAACGAGTGCTGAAACTGGTGAAGAGGAAGGAAGCGGTGAAAAGATAAAACGGGCTTGAAAAGAGCGAGGCAGGTGTGGAGGAGAGCAGCCGGAGCCAGAAAGGAGGTTAAAGGGAAACAGGAAGACGAGGCTGAGGTTTCAGCAGAGAGAGGCTCTCACTAAGAGACAAATCTATTTATTTTACATGCAGACAAAACGGCTTTTAACGCCACAATCTGATGGACTGGAATTCAAAATGGGGCCTCTGCTGTTTCCAGAGCGACTGCTGCCCCTGTGATGAAACGAAGGCTGGTGTCAGAATTTGCATAATTATGGAAATACGTTTTTGGTTCCTCCAAAAACCTCGGAGCGCTGTTGAGTACGGAAGAGGATTCGGGCCACACAAAAACAAAAAAATCATGTTCTGAGAATGATATCGATCTATAATCTCCCCAGCATCTCATTCTGAGAAAAAGGAAGTCAGAATTTTGAAATTAAAATTGCAAAAAAAAAAAAAAAAAACATTCTCAGAAATTAAGTCATGATTCTGAGAATAAAGTTTAATCTCACAATTCTGACTTTATTCTCAGAATTTGGAGTATCTAGTGTGGCCCTGATCCTCCTCTGTGGTGTGACAGCTTGTAGTTTTGTTTGTTTGTTTGTTTGTTTGTTTGTTTGTTTGTTTGTTTGTTTGTTTGTTTTTTTGTTGTGGTGTAAAAGTTTCAGCGGGCTGAAATGTAAACAGGTTGCATTTCTTTTCCTGTCCACTGATCAGTCAAGGCGCTTCACAGTGTTTGCCTCACATTCACACACAATGAAGGTTGGAGGTTCAGTGCCTTGCTCAAGGACACTTCAACACTGCCTAGAGGAGCCGGTGATCGAACCAGGAACCCTCCGATCACCAGACGATGAAAAATGATATAATAATGATAATAAACTTCAGTTGTAGGGTGCTTTTCAAAACCATGGTTTTTAAAGTTAAAGAAATAGTTAAATATAATTTTACGAGCTACAATAAAACAAAACAACAAAACAAAACAAAACAAAAGGGAATAAGAGCCAAACAAATGAAATGTAAAGAATGTAAAAAAAAAAATGTAAAATCATAAAAACACAGTCTGCAGCTGGAAATAATGGAAATTAGGGTAAAAAAAAAAAAAAAAAAAAGTGAAGTTGTTTTTCCGGCTCTCACCACTAGATGTCAGTCCTGCCCACATCTGACTTGACTGGCCTTTAACTGAGTGACTGATGAACATTTGAGTTCATGCCCCTCTCTCTCTCTCTCTCTCTCAGGGTCTCTCTACCTCTCTCTCTCTCTCTCTCTCTCTCTCTCTCTCTCTCTCTCTCTCTCTCTCTCTCTTGCTCGCTCGCTCTCTCCCTCCGGCCAAGCCAAAATAATAAATTGCTGACTTCTCAAAGTGCCGCCAATATGCCTGTCTCAGCATAGCAGCCCCTCCAGCCTGGCACACCAGAGAGAGGGAGAGGTAGAGCGAGGTAGAGAGAGAGAGAGGAGAGGAGAGGAGGAGAGAGAGAGAGAGAGCAAACCGGTGAGAGGAGGGGGAGAGAAAAAAGAGAAACAACTTTCTCTGCCTCCAACTGCAGGCTCTGCCTTGCCGAGGGGCTCCAGCACTGCGCCTCTGTGAAGGTAGGTGAGAGGCCGCTTCCCTCTCTCTCTCTCTCTCTCTCTCTCTCCCTCTCTCTCTCTCTCAGTTTGGGGTATCCTGCCTGCATGGGGGGGCTGACCTATTGTCTAATCTCTTCCTGTGGGTCGCCTGTTTTGGGGGGCACCGCTCCCCGAGCAGAGTGCCAGCCTGTGGGGTCTGAGTGTCTGAGACGGGACAGAGCGGTGGGATGAGCGAGGGGCGAGGGTGGATTATTGTACAGAAAATAACCTGGCTGCTTTTGTTTTTTTTTTTTTTTTTTGGTTGTTTGTTTTTGGTGCAAACTGACTCCAGTCGTGATGTCTGATGCTGGTCCCACTGGCAGCTGTGGGGATTTTGCATGCAGGAGTTTGGCGTCTCTTGGCTGTGGCATGAAAAAGCTCTCAGATTAACGTTGGTGGAGGCAGATCCTGCAGAGAATAACCTGAACTCTGTCAAATGGAGCTGTTTGGCTGGTATGTGGAGGGTTAAGCCACCTAAGAGCCGTCCATCGCTGCAGTTAACTCGTCACAGGGGATTTTGAGATGTGTCGGGGGGGAAAGCAGGCAGGGATACCCCCCCCCCCAGCAGCACCACCACATGCTCTTTCTCACTTTACTGCACATCTCGCTGAGTTAAGATACTGGAATGACTGACATTTGTGTAGCCGTGTCACTGGATCAAGCTGTATTTTGTGGTGAGGAGCCTCTCTCTCGCTGTAGCTTCCAGGCACATTCAGCTGAAAATCAACAGCAAGGGAGGACATTTTCATGAGGATCGGATGTCACTTTCATTTGAGATTTACCGGCTGTAAATAATCTGCGTGCGTTGGGAAACATCGCCACTTGTTGCACTGCAAAAAATCTCCATCTTAGCAAGTCATTTAGTCTGATACTGCTGATACTGAGCCTTAAAATCCTGTGGGTTTTTTTTTTTTTTGTTCAAACAAGTGAAAAACCTCCAAAACTCCAACCTCCAAAAATTTCCAGTGCACTTTCACAGGATTTTTTTTTTCTTGGAGCAAGTGTAAATATGCGGAAACAAGGCAGAATAAGACAGATTAGCCCACTAGGATCGAGGAAATAACACTTGTTTCAGGAAAACTTAGGAAATAGGTTTATTAGCACTCAAAACAAGAGAGGATATCTCCGATTTTTACCTAGTTTGAAGAAAAACAACTATTTTAACGCTTAATTATAGATTGACACACTTGTTCAGATGGAAAGTTTTGCCGTGTGCTCATTTTCAAGTATCTCACTGCAAAAACGCAAAATCTTACCAAGATTATTTGTCTTATTTCAAGTCAAAAATGTCTTATTACTAGTCAAAATATCTCATTACACTTAAAATAAGACATGATCACCTCAGAAGCAAATTGTTTTTAGACAATTTTCAATTGTTTCAAGTAAAAATTCAATTGAAACAAGTGAAAATTTGCTTGTTTCATTGGCAAAATTTGCCAGTGGAAAAAGTGAAAATTCACTTGAAATAAGTGAAAATTAGCTAGAAACAAGAAACAAATTTTGCCAATGAAACAAGCAAATTTTCACTTGTTTCAAGCAAATTTTCACTTGAAACAAGAGACAACTGTCTAAAAACAAGTTACTTCTGAGGTGATCATGTCTTATTTTAAGTGTAATGAGATATTTTGACTAGAAATAAGACATTTTTGACTTGAAATAAGGCAAATAATCTTGGTAAGATTTTGAGTTTTTGCAGTGCTGTGTCGATGTTGTGCAGCGTAAAAAAAAAAAAAAAAGCCATGCAAAATCTTCTAAATATCATCAGCCGTGCATGTCTTTGATAAACTTCCCCTCGGTCGGGAAACCTGTCCAGTATTGTCAGACACGTTGTTCTCAGGCCTCAAAATGGCGCTTCAGTGCAGGATGAAGGCGCAACCCAAGCCAGGGAAGATTTACACGGCTGGAAGTAGCTGACTTGTGAAGCTAAAATTAAGCTGGGGGCTGGTTTGGAATTTTACACTTGGGCGGTAAGACGTGGACACGGCGACCTGCGCATGGCGAGAAATCACCCGGTCACTTTGGGCTGCTCCTTTAAAAGCTCCTCCGCAACCTGTGAAAGCAAAGAGCAGTTACTGTGCAAAGAGCAGTTACTTCAAACTTTATCTTCTGCCCTCATTGAAAACAATGGGCGCTATGTCATTTAATTACATGTCAGGATATATATAGCCTTTGTTAACATGAAATCCAACCCCCTGTCAGGGTCTGTGCCCTATAAACACACAATAAGTTGTCACTGCTGTTCGCCTGGAGCTCCGTTTGCATCCCACGAGTTTTCTCCAGAGACAGAATGTAAAGTTTTGTATTGACATTTGATAGTGGATGGGAACAAAGCGCATATATGAAATTACACAAACTCACATCCGGTGAGCCGTGGCAAACACACAGCTGAGGTCCAAGCTGACATCCGTTTGACGTTGCATTTTCTATCTATTGACTGATTGATTGATTGAAACCTTTATTTATTCTCGGAAGACAGTTGAGGTTTCCCTCTTTTACAATGCCGCCGAGATACACTTTAAAATACATCAGCAACAAATAGGATATACCTCATACATTATAATGACAGGAAATACACATAATAAACAGAAGAAAGGGAAATACACATAATACACGTTAATAAATAAAGTTATAAAACTGGCTTATGTAAAATTAGAAATGCGCCTGGACTTCAATTAAAACAGTTACAATTAGAAACACAGTGGCTAGTGATAATAGATAGATAGATAGATAGATAGATAATAGATAATCTATAGGTTGAGTGAAGAGAGTTTGGTGTAGTGCAGGTGTTATGCAGGTAAACAGTCCGTGAGGGGGGCAAAAGATGCAGAATGCATGGGCCAAAGTGTCATCTGGACCTGAAACACCCACAAAAAGTATCGGTGTCTGTGGATTGTGTGGAGAAACATTTGACTCAGGAGGAATTTAAGTGTGCAGCCAGCAGCTACTACCTATCTATCATCTATAGGTTCAAATACTTTTCCTTTTTTTGCAGCCCGACACTCGTGTCTGCTGCAAAACCAAGAAATGACAACGTCTCCCTGACATTAATGCAGTGAAAGACAGCAGGGCTGAAAAAGAGGGAGTGCAGAAAACGTGAAACACTGTGAGGATCGGGCTCTGCATGCATTCTGAGTGCACCTGTTGACAGGAATTCAACAGGTGGTGGGGGATGTGAGGTTCAGGGCTGAGCTCCTGCTGCAGACACTGTGCACCGACTCAGTCTGACTAACTGCACTGATCACCGCTTGTCATTTTCATCTTGTGACTTCTAATTGCTGATTACAGCGCCCGGTTGCACGTCACGTGGTCAAACTCATCATATCGGTGTGAATGAGCTGAGGTCTTGCTGCAGTTTTTTTTTTTTTTTTTTTTTTTTTTGATGCAGGCTTGACCTTTAAATCAGATTCAGAAAGTAAACTGGGTGTGTATCGCCCTTTTACAAAAGTGTTCCTCAGCCTGGATTCATGCTGTGATGTGTGTTCATATCCGTTTTTAGGATGATGGTTCATATTTATCATAATGTGTAACTTCTTTCAGGTTTCAGGTATCGTTTTTGTACCTGTGTCTTATCCGACTTCCTGCAAGTTAACATGGAAACTCACACTGAACCTCACTCTCAGCTGTTTTGAACACATTTCCGTCATTTTACGCGCTGTTGAGTTTTGTCTGGATTGAAGCATCTGCCCCAATAATGATCAAGCTGCCTGGTGATGTTTATTTCTGTTGTTGTGTCCTGTTGTTCTCCATACTACAAGGACAATTTCCACTTTGAGTCTCATGCAGTTTGCAAAAAATATGCTTTTTAACATGTCAGTGTCTTATTCAGTGTCCAAATCCTGTTTTTCTTCAATTAATGTGAAAAGTCTGCAAGGGGGATGAGAGAATCCCACTTGTTTTCAGTGCAAATCGACTTTTTGTCCAGAATTTTCTTGAATCAAGTGTCATCTTCTTGATCCTGGGGCTGATCTGCCTTGTTTCAACAGATTTCTGTTTGTTCCCAGAAAAAATCCTGACACTAGTGTAACTGCACTGGAAACAAGTGGAGGATTATCTCATTCCTCTGTCAGATTTTACATGTTTTTTCAGAAAAATAAGATTTTAAGACTGAATATGGGACTAAATGACTCGTTACAGTAAGAAGGAGATTGTTTTTTGCATTGGTTGGTCAAAACGGGAATAGATATAATATGACTCAATGCAGATTTTTTCTTTTGATTGATGGGGATAAAATCAAGTGCTTTATAGACAATACCCAGCAGCCATCGTCAATAAAAGCCAAGATATGTTTTTTAAAGACTAACATGAATGAAACCAGGCTTCTCTCAGGGCTGAAAACACAATCTGTCCCCTGGGAGTCCCACCGAGAGAGCAGCTCCAGGTGCAGGACATTTCTGAAATTTCACGGCAAAAGGAAAGTGAGCAGCCAGCTGGCGGCGGCAGGTGACGGCCAGCGCGCCGCCCCACTTTGTTTTTGTTCGTGTTGAACCCCCAGCGGGAGCTCCGGGGGACAGATGCACATTCACCGGCGTCCAGGCTGAGGTTTCCTGGAACACGGCACGCGCCAAATTAAATGTCACAACAAATGAAAACACGACATTTGGTCTCACAGACATTTACATTTTTGCACGTAGTTGTTCCTCTGGGAATTTCATCCTGTATGTTTAGTTAGAAATATCACTTGTCAGTATCTAAATTTGTGCCTCATCTCTTCTGTTTGTCTAAATTGCTTTAATATCCATATTTTTTAAAATCTTTTTCCTCTGTAGCTTGTTATTCCTCCATGATAAAGTGAAGCGTCTATCTATAGTCTGGCTTTGTGGCCTCTCTATACGTTAGCCGAGCAGGAAACGTGCTGTCATCGGCTAATGTCACCACACTGCGGCCTAATCCCTTTCCAAACTTGTATTTATACGACTGCTATGTATACCGTGGCCGTTCGTTTGCCTGTAATTGACAGGCCACCGACACACAGTTGTCTGAGCTTATGCTCTTACGCAAAGTGTCATAAAACAGCCACGCATTTATACGCACAATAACCACGGCTCAAAGGCTTGGCGGCAGGCGGACTCGGCAGAGCCTCGTTGGGCCGCCTCCACGTCTTCTCTGAGGTCTTTTCATCAGGTGCACAGAGAAAGAGAGAGAGAGAGACAGGCAGAGAGAGAGAGAGAGAGACAGGTGGGAGAAGCAAAGTGACCTGGGAAACATCCAGTCTCTGCACCGTGTGTGTTTTACATTATGTGCTGAAAGTCGTAGTTTTTTACTTCATCTTTAACATTGACTGTTTCCCCTGAATTTTATTCTCATCAGGGTGAAAAAAAAACCTTTGAAATTGCATTTAAACTAACAAGGGAAACCAAAACTGTCCACTTTAGTGAGTCAAATATAAAACAAGTCAGTCATATTTGCCTGTAACATGACTCAGACATTTTTCTTGACTAGTTCAGCTTCAATTTACGGCCACATGTGAGTAAACATATATATATATATATATAATGCAAAGTAACAATTTCACTGCAAGAGTGACGTGAAAATGCTCAATAAGACATAATAATCATAATTAACTGACATTAATATCAGAAGTCAAGGAAATATTTCACAACTGATCCTCATAACCTTCTGCATTTATGTGGCACACAAAAGACATGTATTAATGCTTTAATTTTTGCGAGCAGATTTTAAAAAACTGGTTAACTCGAAGTGATAAACTACATCTGATATGCACATAAAGCTTCCCATAATGCTCGGCGGGCCCTCAGTGTCAGCCTGATGTGAGTTATGTGAACACGGAGGCTTTACAAGAGAGTAAAGAATAAATCAGGGCCGTTAAAACACGAATCGGTTTCTGCTAATACATAAATTGAGAATGTGATTCGTTAATCCTCATAAGGAATTTGTCCTTTTCCAGTTTTATGATAAGGAGGTTATGCGCAGAGTGGAGATTTATATCCGCTTGAAATGGGGGCTGAACTCTCTTTCTGGGCTAAAAACGCTGTGTAAAGTGAATTTAGGTGGATTTATCCTCGCGCCGCTCCCCGGAGACGCAGCCTCCTTCTCCCCCCCCGGTCGTTTTAATCTCCTCCATCTTCCTGGACAGGCCGCCGTGTGATCCCGTGTTTGTGTCACTGGCTTTACACATTAGAGCGGCACGGCGTCGCCGAGGAGCTGCCAGTGGAGCTCAGGCATCAGCACCATTTTAACCTTTATTTATCCAAGGAAGGGGCATGCTAAACATGCATGATCTTTTTTTTTTATTTAGCATGGTCATATTTAAAAACAGTCAGTCTACTGCTGAATTGCATTGGAGCAGGTGGGAGTTAAAGGGGACCTATGGCGGGAAATAAAATGTTCTTATATTCTCACAATTGTGATGAAAACACCGCTAGATTTTTTCTTTCCTTTTATCGACAGGTTTAGATTAACTTCAGCAAATGTGTCACTACTAAACTTGATCCTGATTGGCTCCCTTACTTCATTTGAATTAGAGGATCTGTTGTTTTCAGCCAATCAGAGTCCAGGACTTACTCTTCAATTAGTTCTATTAAACTAATTCAGTTCCTTTTTTGAACTAAAAGAAATCTAATTTTATTTGCTGAACATCTTGAACAACGTTATTCTTTTCCAGAGCTGGAAGATGGTTGAAAACCATATCATGAAAAGTGAATGAGACCTTTAAGTGTCTTGTCCAGGGGAGCGGATTAACGGATTATTCTGAGGAAAGTGAAAGTGTTTCTCATTCAGTTTCCCACCAAGGACTTTCCCACACTTTGTATTTTAACGGCATCTTGGATTCCCCCAATTTCCCAGCTTCATCTCCATGTTTATGATCAAAAAACATTTGAAACCATGTTCTGACCACAGTCACAGAAGTTATTTATCCTCTGAACTTCTGTAGTGATATTTGGCAGTACAATAATATAACTCCTCTGTTGTAAATGCTGTGACATGCTGACAGTAACGTCAGCCGTCAGTCAGTCACCTTGGACAAAAACTATTTTCAAAGCTGCTCCGGTTTGGCTGTGCTAACCAGCCGGGGGGGGGGCGCTCGGCCAATCAGCCTCCGTCCTACCTGGCCAAAGATTTCGACAGCGGTGAACGCAGCTCGCCTGTAACCATGGAAACCCTGCCGGCTGGGTTTGTGTAACCTGATCTACAATCCACATGAATAAAACTTATTTATTACTCTGAGAAGTCGCAGGTTGCAGCTTGAGATTCCTGGCTGCAGTGCTAGCTCTCTAAGGTTTGTCCTTTCTCCGGCCAAACACGCTGCAGGTCTGTATTCACACAGGAGAATAGAATAGAATAGAATAGAATAGAATAGAATAGAATTTCCACATGTGTAAATATGTCTCTAGCTGAGACTCACTTCCTGTCAGTGTCGTTTTTACAGCATTTCCCTCTCATGCTGTTTTAATTGACACCAAGATTGACATCCGTAGTGACAAAAATACAAAAGTACACTCATACATATGCGTGTGTGTGTGTGTGTGTGTGTGTGTGTGTGTGTGTTTTCCATTACGAGGAAGACTACACTATTTCTATTCAAATTTACTGCGATCATATGGTCGTTCCCAACTTGATGGCATGCCTCGCATCTCATTCGCTTCCACACAGTCACAAGGAATGTGTTCCCGTCGGAGCGTGCATGTGTGTGTGTGTGTGTGTGTGTCCGCCTCTAATAATGTTTTATGGTGTAACCTGATCGATGATGCAAACCACACAGGTGGTACCCTGACAGGAGCAAGGTTGTGACCCTTTGTTTTGTGTGTCACTTGAGCAAACCGGCATGTGGCACACAGAGTAGAGTCAAATAGAACAGAATAGATTAGAATGGCTTCTTGGACCAACAAGGTGGAGAAGGGTTGTGGTCCCGCTGTCATTTCCGTGGTAACTGCTCCTCCGCACGGCTTCCGCAGGAACACACACCGCGCTGCACAAACAAACCCTGTGTTGTGTTGATTCGGTCGTAGATTACCAGCCGTTAAAGGGGCAGTCAGTAAGATTTGTATGCGCACTGCTCAGTAACAGAACACTGGCATGATATGATGAGCTGCAAACGCTGAAAAGCCTCCCTCTCCAGCCCAAATCGCATGCCAAACCGCTTTTATTGTTACAACATTTGGCACGCCTCGTATGTTTCCTCTGGATGTTTCTGTTGGAGCTCTGCTCTAACTCACCGGCTGAAAAGGTGATTTTATTGTTTGACTTTGACCTCATCGACACCTGCGATGTTACACTGAAAGAGTTTTACAGCCCTAACGCAAGCCACGTCGGACACAATAGAGAAAGCAAAACCATATCAAAAACACTATAACATCACTGCAGTAGACCTGAAATAAAGCTAAGAAAAGAGCCTCACAATGACCAACATTTCCACATTTCTGTATTTGGCCTTTTAAAGAAGCACTATAGAAAATAGATGGTTGACTGAAATACAGACTTAAGACTCAACTGGCAAATAAAAGCATAAAAAATGACATTTTTCTCCGCATTGTCCACCAATGTCACAAATATATTCTGTATCTGCTCTTCAGTGCTTCACTGCAGCTCCATCACACCAGATGCTGCTGTTTTAGGGCTGCATCGTTACTTCTAGTCCAGTCATTTTATGAAAAAACCGAGGACAAATTGCAAGAGAAGCAAACTTTGTATCCTCAGTTTGTCCTGAGTGAGGGAAAAAAAAGTCCCAAGAAATCCCATTGGTGGAAAGTTTTGAAAATCACCTCTATATGACCATATAATACCAAAAAACACTGTTTTTAACACACAGGTGAATGGAGATCAAAATTTTACTTTCAGATATCACTATAAAAATTCACAAGTTGATTACACACACAAAGACAAGAAAAAAAGTCAATTACAAGTTCTTTGAATTATTCTGTTTACACATGCATATCACACATTATCTGATTTGATATGCGCTAATAAGGAATATAAGGAATAAATGTCAGAACAGATATTTAAACAGTGAATTAAAAGGTTACTATATATATAGTAACTATTACCTTCATCAACCTCTATCAGGGATGAGCAGAGGTTGCAAAAAACATGGATCGAACTCGTCTCCCAACCCGTCAGTCCTCTCTGGCTACAGTCACTAACGTCTGACAGCCTAAACCTTGAATTAAAAGGTTACTATATAACAGTGAATTAAAGGGTTACTATATGTATAGTAACCTTTTAATTCACTGTTTAAATATCTGTTTTGGCATTTATTCCAATCAGTTGAGTTTGCTTCTCTTGCAGTTTGTCCTAGGTTGACCCCAATTTTGGCCTAAAATTACTGGACTATTCACACAGAAAAAGATCTTGATGTGTTGTGCATCATTTTATACACATTACCCTGTAATGCAGCAGCTCACGCTTTGGTGTCTTAGGGAAACCCGGGGTACCTACTGGAATATAAAAAGTTCTGTGGAGCTGATCAAAGCTCCGCTGCACAGCACGCATGTGTGATAGCAAACTGATGAAACTCCTTCAGGGAGTCTGAGGAGGTTAAGGCTGTCAGACGTTAGTGACTGTAGCCAGAGAGGACTGACGGGTAGGGAGACGAGTTCGATCCATGTTTTTTGCAACCTCTGCTCATCCCTGATAGAGGTCGATGAAGGTAATAGACTGCGTAATGTTCCTTTAATTAATCCCAGAGCGAGAACAGACTCTCCCGCCGATGCAGGGAGTTACCTGATGTCTAAAAGTGGAACCTCCATCCTCTTTGTGATTGTTGACATCATGCAAGTGAATTGTCCTGAACTGAAAGTGTGTATGGTGATCGTCTAAACCGGCCAAGTTGGGATGGAAGTTGGACTGAGAGATGAAAATATGTGACCTCAGCAGCAGCGGCAGCATTACTCACACACTGAGTCAGCCGCTTCGCCCTGAGGTATATGTGTATGCTATCGCTGTGGTATTTCCTAGTTTGGGTGCCCGGGTTTTGTAAAACACAAGTGCAGTGCGCTTCTGCTGGGTGGTTTGAACCCAGTGGTGTTTTGGTAGATCAGAAAAGCTGGTTGTTGTTTTTTTTTCTCTGTGTGTGTGTGTGTGTGTGTCTTCATCAGTGGGTGCAGTCAAGTTTCGGGTGGGTCCACGCACTGTGTGTGGATGTCCGTCAATGATAAATAAGGGATTGCACTTTCCACCCCTCTCCTCTCTCTGCTCTGCTATTCTTAGTCTCTGTGTGGTGAGCTAAGAGTTTAGAGTTACAAAGAACTTGAACACACACTCTCTCTCTCCCTCTCTCTTTCACTTTCTTGAGTCCTCTGCCTCGCTTTACCTCTCCTCCCCGTCACCTTTGAAGCCGCAGGGCGTCAGTGGGTGGCTGTTCGCCCCTCTCTTCCGTTTTAAGGTGAAAACGGAGCTTATGTAACGGCGCAGCGTGTGACCTGGAGATCAGAGCAGCATGTTTATGTGGATGCTGCTCTCCTCAGTATTGTGAATTTATTATTGGAAATGCATCTATTATTATCGCCACTTCATTGTATCGCTTTCAATAGGTGAGCCGTTAAGCTCAATGAAGATCATGACGCTGGTTGGCAAGGACACTGGTTCCCAAAGTGGGGGCCGGGGACCCCCTGGAGCCCTCTAAATTACCCTGTGAGGGTCGGCGAACCCCACCTATGTTTATTTGGGAATTCTTGCCATGAAAAATTAGGGGTATCCCTGTTCTATAAACTGATTCAGTTGAATAAGGCTATAAGTATTCCAAAATCATATTACCTGAAAACAATTTGAAAATTGCTCTGACCAATCAGGTTTATCAATAAATATTTTATAATGAAACAAAGTGCATTAGAAAGTTTATCATCAGAATGTCATGAACACAGAAATACCTGCCCATCTGTTCTGATACAAACTTTATTGTTTCTGTCATACCATTCCAATAAAATCTCTCTTTCTCTCTTTCCTTTTCTCCACACATACAGTGCCCGCTCGCCCACGTGTGTGTGTAGCGGTGTGTATGAGTGAGTGTGTGTGTATGTGAGCCGCAGCCTCAGGAGCCATGTCAGACCCCAGGGACATCGACGAGGACGCCATCCTCAAGGGCCTGAGCCCGGAGGAGCTGGACCAGCTGGAGTATGAGCTGCAGGAGATGGACCCCGAGGTACCAGGGAGCGCTTGATTTTGTAGCAAGAGGAGGCGAGTCAGAGGCGACTGGACTGGTCTTGAAGACGTTTCACTCCTCGGTGAAGGTGAAACGCCTTCAAGATGAACAACAAGTCCATTTGCCTTCGACTTAATAGTTTTTGATACGCTAAGACTTTCACATGCACTTTCTTTGTCCAGGTCCAAAGTTGGTAGAACATTTGGCCAGTTCTTATTTATTGTATTAACTAATACAATTCTGCATTTCACACCATTGCAAAATGTAATACGATGCATAAATACACAAACAGAGTTGAGAAAAGTCTCGTTCCCACTGCAGAACCACATCAATGCACATCATATTTTTCAGAATAAATCATGTTGAAGTGATTCTTTGTCTGTTTTTTCCACATTGCAGCATAAGAATCATGCTCGTATTATTGCATATTGCATATTGCATATCATATTTAGTGGATCTAAATTTTGGCTAATAGTATTGAATTGAATAGCCCTATTATGCAACCATTTTCTGGGAGTAGAAACAGCTTTAATGGATGAGCTGAATCACAATGGGCAGACTCAACTCATTTGCACGCACTAGCAATTATCTGTATCTATTGGGAAAGAAAACATGTGTACGTCTAAAATATTGAGAATTCAGTTTGTAAAAGCTTCACAAATTTTTAACAAACTCCTCTGTCCCAGATTCTCTCTCAGCAAGTCCAAAAACCAGGCTGATTCAAGTCTCACTGCTTCTAGTCTTCCTGCCAGTGCATCCACATGACCTTTGATCTCATGTTCTCCCAGAATGCCATGCTGCCAGCTGGCTTTCGGCAGCGCGACCAGACCAAGAAGAGCCCGACGGGGCCGTTTGACCGTGACGCCCTGATGGAGCATCTGGAGAAGCAGGCGATGGAGCACCCGGACAGGGAGGACCTGGTGCCCTTCACCGGGGAGAAGAAAGGTGCAGCTCCACAAAACACACAGCAAAAACATATTCAACATGTCATGTAGCGTCATAATCAGGCTTCAAATATTGTTTTTCCTCAAACAAGTGAAAAAAAAAAAAAAACTCTGCCACTGGGAGGAGATAATCCCACGTCTTTTCCAGTGCTGCTTGACTTAAATGAAGTGTCATTTTCCTGAGACAAGCGAAGCTGCATTGGAAACAAGTGGGATTATCTCAACCTGCTGGCAGATTTTTCCACTTAGTTTAACCCTCCTGTTATGTTCACATTTTTGAACATCTTTTATGTGTGGGGTCAATTTGACCCCTGCAGTTTAAACAAAATTATTATAACTAAAATTGTTATCAAAGTTTATGTGTCAAGAACTTTATGTTTCTTTGTTGACGACCTAAATAGCCCTTTGAATAAAATATAACTCCCTCCCACCGCCACTTATACATCCAGTATTCCTATTATGCGAAAATGGAAAAATATTCAAATCACCATAAAATCTCACTGATTGATCTAAAATTGGAAAGAAATATTATTTTTTGATGTTTTAATGGCTTTATATTATTTCTAAGTAATGATTTTTGTTATTTATAACCAATGCATTACAAAGTGTGTACAGGACATTGAAAACATATCATCATGTCAATTTCATCTTTACCCGGTAGTGCCCATTACATTAGGAACACTCATTAAATATGAAGCAAAAAAAATGATGTTAATCATTTATTTAGAGACGTTAAACACTGGCTGGGGTCAAATTGACCCTAAACATAATAGGAGGGTTAAGAAAAGCAAGATTTTAAGATTTAAAGATTTTTTTGTTGTTGTTTTTTAAATCAAAAACACAGAAATGTGTCCCGCCCAATTAATCGAGACTCTGCAGATTCACCCTATTTACCCAAATAAAAACCTGTGGTTGGTCAGATATACTCAGCCGTGGTGTGAGTGGCTCCAGGCTACACTGTGCAGAACTGCTCTGCAATGCACGACTGCACAGCTTTAATGTCCAGGTGTGTGGGGGGTTTCTGCAGCTCACTGGGTTTTGGTGTCATTTCCATTTCCATAACATTCCTGAGGGCAGACATGGCCGGGCCTGCAGCGGGACGCGACTCGGTGAAGAAACTTTGTCTGCTGTGCAACAAATTGAATAAATGCAAGCCAATATGGCGGCAGGCAGACCTACAATCTGTCTCTTTTTTATTAGTTTGAGGGGGGGATTCACCGCAACAGCACTGAGAATGAATGAGTAAAGACAAAAAAAAAAAAAAAAAAAAAACAAGATGAGAAAGCACAATATAGGCTACAGTGGAAAAAATGGGTTTATTAGAGTTGGTCCACAAATCCATGATAAGCCGCAGCTTACTGGTGTTTTGGGAAACATGATCCGAACAGAGCTTTTAGCAAAACAGAGAGACAAGCAGACAACACAGACTGAAAAAAAGCCCATTAAGTTGCTTCTGTTCTTTGCCAAACGTGACAACAGGAAAGACTCTGGGAAAATGAGTTTTAAAAACATGTATGTACATAACCGAGTGTCAGATTATATGTTAAATAAACATGCATCGGATCAGAAATGGAGTCAGTGGCTTGACAGAGCAAAGTGGGTTTTCCACAGGCACAAGAGGCTGTATCATCTCTTCCTATTTCTTCCCATTTTCTCCCTCTTTTCCTCTCTTATCCATTTCTCGGCCGTTTTGCTCCCACTTTCTGTAATCTCCATCTTGCGCTCCCCTCCATCTCACTCCATCAATTTCTCTCCATCCTGACTCTCCTCTCACTCCACCTCATCTCATCCCCCCCTCTTGCAACCGTCCATCTCGATCCGTATATCCATCTAGCTATCCGTTCACTCCCCTCCATCATCTTCCCCCTTTCCTGACCCCCATTTCCTCTCTCTCTCTCTCTCTCTCTCTCTGTCTCTCTGTATGTAGGAAAGGCCTTTGTGCCCAAGAATCCCTTGCGTCAGATCCCTCAGCACGAGCAGATCACCCTGGAGCCGGAGCTGGAGGAGGCTCTGAAGAACGCCACCGACGCCGAGATGTGTGATATCGCAGGTTAGACACACACACACACACGTAACACTCGTTTTGAGCCTTTATTTGTAAGAATATGAGCTGGAGAAGTGAATCGTAAACATTATGTGCAGCTGGGATGGTGTCGCAACAGCAGTGGGGAATGAATAAATGAATGAGAAAAATAGTAAATTCAAGTTTTTTTCTTTTCATTCCATCATGATGGCCCTTCGCACATGGAATTACAAGACACATCATTTTAAACACAAACAGCGAATATAGTCCAGAACAGATATAACCATAGCATATACATATACATTTAAACAAGACATAATCCTGTCTATACAACCTATATTTTCTAAAGGACCAAGCTTTATCCTAAAGTTTTCACAAATCTAATAAATATCTGTTTCAGAATTGTCTATTTAATTTAAGTTGTTTCAATCTTAACAGATAAATCCTCTCTCCAAACACTGACACAGAGAACAGTGCAAAACAAAGTGAGATTGATTCTGAATTTCATCGTGTTTGCAGAAAAAGCTGAGCCTGTCTTGCTCATTAATACCCATTTATTAACCACAGTAATACTCCAAATACAAATCACTCATTCTTATAAATTTCCGCAGCCCATTCTTCCATCAATAGCCGTGATAATCAAAGTAGTGGGGGGAGTAAAAGAAAAAGTATTAGCAGAGGGAATGGGGGAATTAGTGCTCTTGTTATTATTGGTATTAATAATGGTATAACCAGTTAAGTTTTGGTCTTGCATTGTGGTGTGACCAGTGGTGGACAGTAGCGGAGTAAATTTACTTGAGTACTGTACTTAAATACAGACTCTGAGGATTTGTACTTTACTTGAGTATTAGATTTCTTTGCTACTTATTACTCTTACTCAAATACATTTCCAAGACAAATATTTTTACTCTTACTCGAGTAAATTTCTAGGAAGGTTGAAAAGTACTCGTTACTTTAAGGTCGGCTGTGTTTTTTTTTTTGTTGTTGTTGTTTTTTTTCTAAAATACTATTGGACACAAGCTGTGTTTGTCAAAGAAGGAAACCTATCACAGTACACGTTCTCCACTGGGATCTACATAAAAGTGGAAATACGTCATCCCCTATCCATATAAGGATAACGCCAAAGTAACCACGCTCTTTTGACTCACAACAAGTCAAAACAAGACAGTGACAATGGCGGCAGCAGGAGAAGAAAGTTTACTTCAAGTAAATTTGAAAGCATGTACTCTTGGATACTTAAGTACCTTTAAAAGCAAGTACTTTTTTACTCTTACTCGAGTAACATGTCGACTGAGCTACTTTTACTTGTAACGGAGTAAATTTTGACAAGTAGTATTTTTACTCTTACTCAAGTACTGGGGTCGAGTAGTCTGTCTGTACTCTTTGGAGCCATTATCCTGATGTTAATAACTCCTTATGACAAGCTGAGACACTAAATAGCCACAGAGTTGGTTCATTGTTGCTGTAATGGCAGTATGAAGCAGTGCAGAGGAGGGCTTGTGATTGGCTGCTTGTAGTTTGGACCGCTCGCCCGGCTGTGAAAACCTGGGCGAGCGGTGAGAATGACAAACACTTTCTCTTTCTGAATGAACAGAGGTTAGAAAAAAAAAAAACCCCATCTGAATATTTGGCTTGATTTTTAATCCTGCGTCTCAGTCCTGGATCTGGACTGACCAGCGACTCACCCTCCCTGAGTGGACATTAGCGGCTCGGCGTGGTTAACAAGGCCGCTGGTATCAGTGTGATGCAGACCGGGTTTCACCGTCACGATGGCGGCTCCCGCTGGTCGCTGCTGGGCCCCAGTGCGGCCAGCAGGTGCTCATTAACTCATTATGGCATACCGTAGCGCAGTGTTTCATCACAGTGGCGCTGACCCACATAGTGCTATCATGCAGACCTAGTTTGTCTCGCTGCTGTTTGCTCACATTGTTTCTCTGAACACCGACCACCCACTGCTACCAGACATGGTGAGACATGCGATGTGGAGCAGGGGCAGGGGTGGGGTCCGATTCCCCGCACTCAGCAACACAAAAATAAATAAGACTGGCCACCGTCCACTAGAGGAAGGGTGGAGTGAACAGGGGAATGGGGCTGGGAGGGCAGAGGGGCAGAGAGTCAGCTGGTGGGCGAAGATACTGTATCTGTTCACGCCAAACAACAGGAAGGTCACTGTTTTCACAGATAGGCCGCTGGGTTCTTCATGTGTGGCCGCGCTTCTTGAGGCTTCGCACTGAATTCGAATCAAATGTGGAAAAACTGTTGAGTTGAGTGTGCTGGAGATCACAGTGGCTACCCCGAAACTGAAGAACAGCACCATAATGTCATTAAACACATGAATATCATACACTAAGTGCAACAGCAGAAAAACCCTTACATTTTTTAGTTCATCAGCAGTTCAACAAAAAAATACCCTGACAAGCCATTTAGTCTCTTATTCAATGTCAAAATCTTGTTTGTACTCAACCAAGTGAAAAATATCGATTATCCCACTCGTTTCCAGTGTCATTTGACTTGTTTCCAGAAGTTTCTTCAATCAAGAGTCATTGTCTTTGTATTCGTGGGCTGATCTGCCTTATTCTGCTTTGCCTCAACATACAGTTTTTATACTTGTTCCCAGAAAAAAAAAAAAAAAAAGTTTTGTGGGATTTTCTCACCCTAGTGGCAGATTTTCTCGCTCGTTTTAAGAAAAACAAGATAAGGACAAGTGCACTGTTAGAATTTATTTTCTTGCAGTGTACTGTAACTGCAGATACTTCCCTTTAAAGCGGCTTACAACAGGTCCTGCACTGTTTAATGAGCTGATGAGAAGGCCGACAACCAAAAAAAAAGCCACGAGTTGGTGCATTAGTGCATGCATTCATTGTTATACAGAATCTCTATCAATTAAATAAAGTTACCTAGAAGATTGAGATGTATTTTCTTTATGTTTTAAAGCGCTCTGACACACTCCTCCTCTAACCAGCCAGCCAGCCAGCCAGCCAGCAGGCAGGCATCCGGAAAGGCAGAGCGGGGGAGCCTGTGTGTCCGGCTGGATCAGGCTGACAGTGAGACCACCGTTTTAACCCTGGAGGGAGTCCAGATGAGGATTAAACCTCAGTTAGCCTCTGTCAGTCTTTTGTTTGGGCTTTTTGGCGAACGGACTAAGAGGGGATGAGTCCACAATAGCCTGGCTGGGCAGCTCCGTGGGGCCCGGGAGAGAGAGAGCAGAGTGGGGTAGCGGGTCACTGCGGAGACTTAATTGGCACTTTTTATTCATGGTATTAATACCTCCGCTATTTCGGTCGTTTCAGTTATTGGGAGTCTAGTTTGCTCTGTAAAGCTCGCGGGGGTTATTCTCAGGGCCGAGCTGGATGACGTGAGGGTGTTTATGCCCGGTAACGCCCCCCTGAGCAGGCAGCTGTCTCCCCGGCCTCCCTCTCCTCACAAGGCCCTTCCCATGGTTCCCTGCAGCGGGTCAGGGGGTTGGGATGTGGGTGGGGGGGTGGGGGGCCGTGCTGTCACAGCAGTTGCCGTGTGACACAGTTTGGTGGACAAAGCCTGCAGCAAGAACAAGAAAGGCAGCAGCTGTTCTGCCCCCTCCTGGTGATAAACAGAAACAACACCTGTCAGCGTTACAACCTCATTAACTCTGACACAAAATTATTAAAGTCACAGTGACATGACTTTCCATCCCAGAATATTAAACTATCAGATAATTTACTAAACTTTGTCTTTTTTTTTAAATATCAAACTCTAGTTCTACCTGCTGGAAATCAGTTTGTCTTGTTGAACCAGTAGGCATGAGCGAAAAGTTAATCCAAAAACAATGTCACTTTTTTCAACAGTCACTCCACATCCATGCAAAGGTTATTACAGGTCAAATGAAAACTGAAATGTTAACTGAAATGAAAATTAAAACTAGAAAACAAACTGAAACGAACAAAACAAAACAAAACAAACTAAAATAAATTAAAACTATACCAGAAATGTGTTTAGTGTTGCTGTTGGTCATTTTGGTCAGATGTGTGAGCACAAGCAGCAGGAGTTTGTGTTGGTGCTGCTGTTTATTGAGACTACTGACATGACTGTGAGTCAGCTGCCTTCATAAAGTCAATACCTGTTCTGACAAACACCACCCAGGTTAGAATAAAAAAAAAAAAACGTACTCAAAATAACACTGACACTGAGAAAAACTCGAGTCAAACTAAACATTTTGTAACGATAAAAACTAAACTAAAAGGTACCCTGGAAACTAAAGATTCAGATTCAGATTCAGATTCACTTTTATTGCATCTTAATCATATTACATATAAGAAAGAGCAAAAATCTAAATAAATAAATAATAAAGTGAAACTAAACTGCATTGAAAGCAAAACTAAAACTACAAAACTAATGAAAAACACAAAACTATAATAACTCTTGACCCTTGACCCCATTAAAACAGCCTTTTTCTTCAAACTGGTCACTGACTGGTTTAAACCTTTAAAGATGCCTCACTCACTGTGCTATTTGTTTCTACAGGAAATGCATCAAATTAAGGAAGCCAGCTCAAAATGCCACTTCATTGTGACTTTAGTGTTAAAAAAAAAAAAAAAAAACAGGAGCAAAATCTGTGTGTGGGGTGAGATAACTAAATAACAATGCAGCTCAACACATTAGAAAACATTTTTAAGGCATTCTCCACAAAGTCACTCTGAGGTGCAGCCGTGCCACTTGAATAGAAGCCCGTTTGTTAAAGTAATTAGATAGATAGATAGATAGATAGATAGATAGATAGATAGATAGATAGATAGATAGATACTTTATTCATCCCGAAGGAAATTTGCAGTTTTTCAGCAGTATCCACAGATTACAGATTAAATAAATAAAAAATAAAGAATAAGATCTAAGTACAACACACTAGAGATCTAGGTACAACAGTGTGCAAAAAACAATGTGCAAAAAAACCATGTGCATAGGTGTATAAAATGTGCATAGATGTAGGTCAATGTGCAAATTTAGAAGAAATATACAGTATACACAGATGATAAATAGCAGTAAGCAATATAAACACTATACACAAGGAATATAAAAAAATAGAAATATGAACAATTTAAACAGCAGAGGAAAATAACCTAAACCTTAATATTCTGTGATATTAAGAGTCAAACCAAGATGAAGCCACTCGTACTGAGGAATATGTTTTTCCAGTGCGTTCTGTGTATTTTTAGGGCGCCGTCATGCTTCATGTGATCATGTCGCACAGACTCAGCTGAGCCAGCTCACACATATAGGAATTAATTATTGTGTTGCCTGAAGGAGGAAGTCACATGGGAGTGCAGCGTCCTCTATGAAAGCATGTATGTATTGGTCCCTACGTGCCTCGATGCAAACACACAGCTGGAGGGACAGTTCTGCACATGAAAATGCACTGAAAGCCCGTAAAAAAATATACCAACTCCTTGCGAAGCAATGCAAAAAAATCTGTCTGGGTTAGGATTAGAGTCATTTCATCTCATATTTTGTCTTAAAATTTTGTTTTCCCTTAAACCAGTGCTTGTGGGATGAGATAATCCCACTTGTTTCCAATGCAAATCAACTTGTTTCCAGACTATTCGTGAACCAATTGTCATTTTCTGATCAGCCTTATTCCGCCTTGCTTCAACATATTTATATTTGTTCCCAGAAAGAACAACCCTGAAGTGAGTGTAACGGCACTGGAGAAAAGTGGGATTATCTCATCCCACTGGCAAATGTTTTCCTGACTTGTAATACAAGTCATAAAAATGTACTGCACAATGTATTTGCTATGGAGTAGACTTATATTTCACACCACAATATTGTGTTTTTTTTTTTTTTTTTTTCATTCTCTGGTTCCAGGCTGTGGAAAGAATTGTGCATTTTCCAAAACAGTGTTTGGACTGACCCGGTAACCCAGCAATAATTCTTGTGTGGTCTTTCATCCCGGTTCATTATCAACAAGAATAAAGCCAAGGGCCAACATGTGCACAAACGTGTGCTATCATTCCAGCCTGGACGCTGTGAGATTAAGGCCAGAGAGCCAGTTTCCTGCGGAGTTCGGGCAGCAATAGCCTTATCTGGTCAGGCAGACACACTGAGCGGACACATACATAACATAACATGAGGGGATACCCAGCTGGGCCTCTGCTTTGTTTTCCAGTGTTAAAAAAAAAAAAACCTGAAAACCTGCCCGGTCAAACTGCATGGAAATATTCACGCTGAAATACACTGAAATATCAGAATCACGTCCAAATCAGAAGTATTTTCTGTGCCGGGCAGCAGTGTGCAGGAATCTGTGCTGCTGACGTCGGCGCGGGGATATAAAAACAACTCAGATATTAACACAGTGTATTCTGACAAACATGATACAAACACAATGCGAGACACGCGGTCACGCTCAAATATCACGGCGATAATGTGTTCGATTGAATCGCCTCCAAGCTTTGTATTTATAGTAATCATTTCCCCGTGCTTGCAGCCATCCTGGGAATGTACACGCTGATGAGCAACAAGCAGTACTACGATGCCTTGGGCACCACGGGCACCATCGCCAACACAGAGGGCATCAACAGTACGTACTCTCACACTCTTCATAAAGATCAGAATATGTTCATAAAGATCAGAATATGTTCATAAAGCTCAGAAAGCAGAGTCAACCTCCATGGAGTAAACGTTTAAGACACACGCCGAGTATTAGAGAGGAGAGCTTCAGTTCAAAATGAGTTTTCCCATCAACACCATCAAAGTAAAACACTTAATTATCACACATATCTTTAAATCTAACCCTATTTGTTTTTGTTTTTATTGTTAGTGTTATTATTGATTCATATATTGGACAGTTAACATTGTATATAATAAAATAGGGACACTGCCTTGGCTTCAAATGTCTTGGAGAGGTGCTTATTGGGAGTTAGTGCATTTATGAGCAATGCAGAAATAAATTAAAAAAAAGTCTCTACTGGTAAAGTTTCCAAAAACATGCATTGTGAGGAAGGCTGCAAAATACAGCCATTAAAATATCTTCCTCGCAATTTTTTACCTAATATTTTAGATTATTAGCTGTTAACCACAACTGCATTCTCTAAGTAATCTCCATCTGTCACCTAGCATTCTGTCGGCCGTACGGTTTCTTAACGTGACCTTGTGTTTGCTCAGGCGTAGTAAAACCAGATCCATTCAAGGTCTTCCCGGACGAGCCGCCAAACACCACCAACGTGGAGGAAACCCTGGAGAGAATCCACAACAACGACAGCAGCTTGACTGAAGTCAACCTCAACAACATCAAGGTCAGCTGGGCGGGACGCCGCAGAGAGACGCGCTCACGTTTAGATGAGCTGTGTGGCGTTTTCTGGGAAGGAGGAAAGGACCAGAGTCTACTGCTTAACCTCCTCAGAAATTTAAATAGTGACTTTTGCGTCAAAGGAACCAGCGAAGAGTGTGAAAGAAAACTTTTTAATCCTAAAACATGATAAAAAAAGTCTGTCGCTTCACTCAGGAGGTCCAGTTATTCCCATTCTGCAAGTCAGCACGCTCTGAGTCTTTGTAAGATTACCACAAATCCTGGTGCATTCGTTGTATCTGACAAACTGGGATTATGATTTCTCGTCACAGACTTTTTTCCCTTTGATTTCCAAATTGCTTTTCGAAACTACACCGCTTCACTATGTGCTGTCAACAAGCTCCACTACAGTGGCTTTCCAGCAATCTGCAGGATTTCCCTCCAACCAAATCCTGATATTAAACCCTCATTCAGCAACAAAGTTGTTGAACTTAATCACTGAAACAATGAAAACGTTCAGATTTTCGCTCCTATGTGTCTCACAGTTGACTGAGAGTGACTTCCTCCCTCTCTCTCTGTGTTTGTGCTGCAGGACATTCCCATCCCAACTTTGAAAGAGATCTTCGAGGCGATGAAGGGAAACTCTCACGTGGAGTCTCTGAGCATCGCCGCCACCCGTAGTAACGACCCTGTGGCCTATGTGAGTGCACCTGATATACGAGCAGAGCCTCTAAAACAAATCCAGGCTGTCACATAGAAAAGACTATAGTGAAACTTCCTCTGCAGCACGACTGACAAAAAAAAAATCATTAATAAAACAAATCTGTCATTAATTCACTTGGTATTTGCAGGTGATAAGCGCTCTCAGAGCCCGAAATGTCACACACTGATATTTTGTCCTGCACGTTGGCAGATTTTCTGCATCTGTGCTGTTTATATCATTTGTATGCTTGAGTGTGGCGTTGACAGGATTAGGGGAAAAAAATGTGTGCACCTGTGATATAGCAAGATGCCTTAATAAAAGCATCAATCAAATGCCTTATGTTGGGTTTAATAAAGGTACGTGAGCCTGATTACAGCAGCGATGATTGGATCTTTTTCAAAAGGGAGGAATTTCACGTTTTAAAATGTGCAGGTTGATAAAAAAACTCCAACATTCGCTTTTTGCCAGGCGTGTGCTGAGATGCTGCAGGAGAACACCAGTCTGCAGAGTCTTAACATCGAGTCCAACTTCATCACTGCGGAGGGCATGATGGCCATCATCAAAGCCATGGCCAACAACGCCACGCTGGTGGAGCTCAAGATCGACAACCAGGTCAGATTCATAACGCTGGAAAAGTGGATATGTGGTATATCCAAACGCAGTTACTGACAGAGTGCTACAACACACTGTGAGGCAAAAATAAGCAGTTTTTACTTTGAATTTTTACCCTAATTATAATCTAGACTAAGGAAAAACATAGCGTATCACATTTTTAAAAAAAAAAATCATAGGCAATAACAATAATGTTGTTGGGCTTCGCTGATTTTGGATCTAGACCTCTTACATGGATCTGGACCTGTTTGTTTTTTGAATATTGACCTGTTTTTAAAATTATTTCTCAGGCTTTTATTTTTGCACAGTTACAAAAGAATGATTTTAATAATTCTGATTGATTTTTTTTTTTTTTTACGGAATTTATATTAGACTTTTGAAACTTTTATGGACAGTTCTGATTGTATGACCCATTAGCACTTCAATTTATTAAGGCAAAAAAAAAAATGTTATTAGGGTCGACACTTGTTTAATAAACAAAAGAATAGATTAGTAAAAAGAGTTGGTGAGATTTTTTTTTTTTTCTGTATGGGCCCTAAAACATCAAAATGATGAATATCTGGCCCTAACCCTAACATGAATTAAACTGTTTCACTCAAGGACACTGCATCCATTTTTAGAAACTGAAGATCATTAGTAATCATTAGGGCGAGCAGGTGTCACTTTGCTTTTAAATGGCTGTTATGTCAGTTGTGCGATCAAACTCTTTAACTGTACATATCAGGCCAAAATCCAAAATGCTTAAACCTTGGAATAAGCAAGTTATTATAGCGTCTGAGGTGAACCAGCTGCTCACCAGCCCTCCTTTCCCCGCTGCAGAGGCAGAAGCTGGGAGACTCGGTAGAGATGGAGATCGCCAGCATGTTGGAGAACAACTCCAGCATCCTCAAGTTCGGCTACCACTTCACCCAGCAGGGCCCGCGAGCCCGAGCCGCCATGGCCATCACCAGAAACAACGATATGCGTGAGTGTCGAGGGAAACGCCTGCACGCTTAAACCACGAGCTCCAACCACGCTATGAGAGAGGATCAAAGAAAACCTCGTCTCACGCCAAGAAACCCCATTAAAATATGCATGCAGAACAGTGGAAGGCTACTTATGAATATTTAAAGCCATGCGAGGCGAGATCAGTCTGAATCAAAAAATTTTTGGCCGCAGCGCAGAAAAGCAACCAATCTCTTCTAATTGAGATGCTGCAGATTCATCCCGCGGCCAAAATGAGATTCTGATGTCAAGTGTGGATACCTCTCTGCCCAGGGGAGGGGACAAATTAAAAGTTAAGCACAAAATACAAAGTCCACATTACATCCAGAGACAGCTGGACTCATGAACATTCAAATCTCAGCCTCTTTTGTCCCAGTTGGCATACAATTCATGTACAGCCTCAGGAATCTGATGGACTGGTAAAAGTCAACATGTTGCTGATGTCGCTGCACTTCAGTAATTTACAAAGTTCACATTTTTCAAGCCGTTGTCTTTGGAATAATTGGCTCCTGTAATCGGGGGCAAAAAGAGAGCTTTCCCTTTACAAATTAAGGTGATGATGTTGATCATTTGTAGCTACCAATGTAGTCCAGTCATTTTATGACTCAAGGTCAAACAAATTGCAACAGAAACAAACTCAACATGTCCTGAGTGAGGGAAAAAAAAGCCCCGAAGAATCCCACTGGGGGAAAGTTTCAAAAAAGACCAAAATATAGCCCATCCAAACGCCTATTAACTTTTTTTTTCATGTGAATAGGGTAAAAAATTTAACCTTTAGGTATCACCATGAAAATTGCTGAGTTGATTACTAACCTTAAGACAAATAAAAAATGTATTGCAAGTTTGTTAAAATTGTTTATTGACATGAGCAAATGGTGCATATTTGAATTATGTACACACTAATTTGCATAAATGCTACAACAGATATAAACTTTGGGTATAGCCAGGTGAAAATCTCATAATCAGTCCTGTTGACATATAAGAGTCAAATACTAAACATTAAGGTCTGAATGGAACCCATTTAGGCTACCAATGAACATTAAGGAAGAAGGAACTTAAAACCAGTCTTTAGCAATTATCATTGCAGCATGTCTGCTCCACTAAGGTGGTAGCAATCTTGAAAAATGGCTGCCATTTTGAAATTTCTAAGTGGTTACTTGTCAAGTGACCCATGGAGGCAGCTCATCCCAATTTTCATGCTAGTATCATAAGAGGACCACTTTACTGCACTCTGTAGTAAAGCTGTGGAGTTTATGCAAATGTATGCAAATTAGCTCATGTTACGAAACAATTTAAAAAAACTTGCAATACATTTTTTATTTGTCTTAAGGTAAGTAATCAACTCAGCAATTTTCATGGTGATACCTGAAGGTTAAAATTTTTACCCTATTCACATGAGAAAAAAAGTTAATAGGCGTTTGAATGGGCTGTATTTTGGTCTTTTTTTAAACTTTCCCCCAGTGGGATTCTTCGGGGCTTTTTTCCCTCACTCAGAACATGTCGAGGATACAAAATCAACTGAGTTTGTTTCTGTTGCAATTTCTTTGACGTTGACCCCTTATTTGGCTTAAAATTACTGGACTAATGTGCAAAAGTGTGGCTTCAAAGGCTAAACACAGCCCAAAGAACAGAACACACTTGAGAGGTAAAACGAGGAAATGCGAAACACCTGTCCAGTCCTGTCAGGTTTCCACGGCTGTGTGCGACTCCGCCGTCTGTGAACTGATCGTTTCTTGTCGAAGTAACGTGCAGCGGCTTGTGGTTAATATTTTATCATCCACTCTTGTTCTTCTTTCCCTGTGTGCAGTTCGCCAGCAGAGATTGAGATGAAAGCGACCCAGGAGCGAGCGGGAGGTTTCTTCTTCAGCCGCCTCGGAGCTTCCATTTGCAAAAAGACTGCCATTGACGGTCTGGTGTTTAGCTTTGTCAACGGAGCGCCAACAAATTTCATACCAGTCCTCCCCCTCACAAGGCTGGTCCGCATGCATGGTGGAAACCGCGTAACGTCCATGTCTAATCATTTCATTTCATTAACAGTCGATGGCAGCCGGCTTTTTTTGTAGACTGCTGAATTCATCATAAAGGCATGTATAGGTCACAAGCCAAACGTGAAGTGTCTTTTTTGTGCTTCTAGTGTGTCGCCATGCCAACATCCTCCCGAACGAGTGAACCCCTCGCTCATTCATGCTTCAAGATTTTCAATGTGGTGCTATGCATAGAACGACAAAAAAAACCTGTAAATACTTTAAATAAAAGAAAAACCAAGTATTTTTTTTGGAAACGTTTGGCACATTGAAGTTTGTTGTTTCTCCACCCCCACGCCCCCTCCAAGAAACACACATCCTGCAAAACGCTGAGATGCTGAAAGTTGCGCACCGAAGCAATTTCGACTTCGGTGGATTTCAACATCAACGGTCCGGTTGGTCACAACGGTTGGTTTGCGAAAGCTGACAACGCAGCATTTATGAAGTGATGACTCTGTGAAAACAAAAGATTAGTCACTCCGCCCGCATCAATCTCAGTCGGACTCAGGGACGCCGGATATTTACAGTCTGATTCCAAAGTGTGATATTCACCAAACATCTTGCTTTTACGAAGTTAAAGCACAACGATTTAAGATAGTGGGCAAAGTATTCTAAAGTTACTAAATGATGAATGCACTTTTATGTTTTATTTTCCACGATAGCATTTAAGGTTTGAGCTCTTCACATGCAGAATCACAGCTCTCTAATCCCACAGAGACCCTCCTGATCCTCGAACTTCCCAAAAGCACCTGAGCTATTTTTACCACCCGCCCCTCCGTCCTGGTCGTGGGGAGCGTAACCTAGTCTTCCGGGCTTGAGTTACTTTGCTCCAAATATATGTACCGACTTGAAGAGGGCCGGAGAGGGGCGGTGGGAGGGCGCCCACGTGCACCCGGAGAGATTTATGAACAGAAACAGCTGCTAACCTCGGAGGATTCCAACAGCATGGAGCGGATTCCTCCCTCTCCGCACACCTTTTGCTCAACGTTTCCCCAACAAAGTCTGCGGATGCAGTCTCATTACGGCTTAATGTCAGTTTTGACATGACCACAGGTAATAAACAGGACGGATTTCACAAAGGTCACGCTCTTAAGGTGCACCAAGCAGGCTTCAGTGTTTCGTACGGTGGCATTTGGCACTGGAAGCCACGTCAAAATGATTTAAAGTCAGTATTGCCACGCCACAATCTATTTCTGGGGTGCCCGTTCTCTTTGATCACTGCTCCACAGTAAAACAAAGGTGTAACGCTGGTTGCAAAGCATTTTCCGATTAAGAAACATTATATTGACAATACAGTAGTCCCGTTTATTAATCTGAAAGGATGGTGTCAGTGTGGTGAACAATAAAAGGGCATACGTTGTGTTAAAGGTCATCAGACTTCAATCGCCGCTGAATTAACTGATTTACTCCTTCTACAGCAAATATTACATTAATAATTTCTTTATTGGAAACTCTCCATCTCACTCGAAGGTTCATGATCACTCGTCGATATTAGGTTTGTGCACTGAGCCCTGAAATAAAGATGGAGTCCGCTTTTGACACACATTAGCATTGTCATCAAAAACTAACCCATGTTAAGTCCCTTCGCTCCCTCTCACTAACCCTGACGGTGTTATCCAATTTATACCAACTGTGCTGGGAGGGGCAATGAATGAAAACCCTGTGAAGAATGCTAACCGGTGGCTTCACTACCCAGATTAGCACCAATATCGCCCTATCTGCTGCTGATTTATGGCTAAGCTGGTGGGGGCTTAGTCCTAAACGGAGGCACGTGGTGGAATCATATGGAACGAACGGGCTGAGCGAGACAACAAAAGGAGGATGGAAATAGTCTCATCCTCTCTATAGGTCACACGAGCGACGTTCAAGTGAGAAGTCGGGTGTGGATTTGGCTTCGTGTGCAGCGATTCTGCCCCCGAAGGACGGATGAGGAGCTCAGGTTGGTGCCGGCGAGGCGTGCACAGCGAAAATCTCAAGGAAGGTTTCGATGGTGTCCGTGATCCGACGGATTTCCAGGTGAAACAGGAAGTTGAGGTGATAACTTTAAATGTTAGGGAACCGATCAAAGGCACAACAAACACAGGACTTGTGAAACGTTCGGCATGTTTATCCTGAGTCGTCACAAACACTGGGTTTTATTAAATGAATCAATTCCAGCCGCCATGTTGGGTGTACTGGGGAAAAGACACACTTTCTAAGGGCGGACACCCAAAAACGCAGTGTTCAAAAACATGTGATGTATTATTTGTTAGAAAAGTTAATGTACATTCACTGGTGTTCCATGAAACAACTGCAATTCTGCCTTTTCCACAGGAACTAATGGGATTTTGATATAAAAATAGATTTTTTTGCCATTTATTATTAAGCAGACATACATTTTGATATGGATTATTATCTAACAAGGTATGAAAGTCATTTAATTTCGTTTTACTGTGACTTTAATGCGACTGTGAACAGTAAGTGATGTTCGCTGCTCACTTGGAGGCCACTGAAAAGGATCCAGTTGAAATGTGGAAAAGAGCCATCAGTGCTTTGATTACACAGGGTTTGGAGGAGCAGCACAAGAAAAGCATGTGATGTCTGCGGAGGAGGGCTGATGGATGGCACAAGCCTGATAAGGAGAGTCCTTCTGCTCGAAAAACAACACTGTGGTCTCTGCCGGTGCCGTTGTGGTCGATGTTGTTTCACAGTTGTCTCTCAGTCAGTCGGTGGGGGGGGCAGGCGGCTCCTCCTCGTCTGAGTCAAACTCCACATTCTCGTCTTTAACCCACCGGCCGCTCCTGTCCTGCAGCCAGCCGTCACTGAGACACAGGCAGAGATGGGGTCAGGTCAAAGGTGCTGCAGTGACATCTAGTGGTGAGAATGCACACCTGCAGCCATCGTGTAGTAATAACCAGCAGCGTACCTCTTCAGTTTTAGGTAGTGCTCCAGCTCTCTCCTCCTCTGAGCCGTCAGAGGCTCCGGCTCCTGCACCGCCGCCGCCGCCGCCGCCCGACGCCCCTTTTTGGATGCATGTGACTCTTGATTTGCTGCTGAAGACAAAATGTGGCTGTTAGTTACAGCGCGGTCACGTCTCCAGTCTCCTCAACATAATCCATGCATGAAAGTAAGGCAGCAACTAATGATTATTTTCATTGTTAATTAATCTATCATTAACATAAAGTGATAAAGTGATGTCTTCAATCGCTTCCTTAGTCTGACCCACAGACAAAAAAACCCCAAAGTATTAATTTTATAACGATATGAGCAGAAAACGGAAGCATCTTAGTGAGGCTATAATCAACAATTTTCTGTTAAGCAACTAACCGATTAATCGACTGATCGTTTCAGCCCTAAATAAAAGATTCCTTTCAATAAATTTTACCTGCTGTGCAGCCTCTGGAACTACTTGACGGTAATTCGTCTGCATCTGTGGTTTCCCCGCACGCTGTTTGTTGTTCAGGTGGCGTTGTTTTGGAGGAGCTGTCGTTCTGCTCGGCGGTGCTGGCTCCTCCTTTTTCAGACTTTGTGCTTCAAATGAACAACTGGGATTATTTTGTTTTCCTTTTCTGACGTATAACTTCCAAAATATGCTCAATAAACTGCAGGCATATTGAACAGCCGTCTCACTGACCTGGTCGTCCTGTGACAGCTGTTGTACGGCACAGTCCTCAGCAAAGCATGATGGGTCAGCTTTCGCGTCCGTGCCAGTAAAGGAGCTGAACCGGGCGGCTCCTAGAAACACAACGAAAAGCCACGCGCATCAAGAGGCTCTGAGAGTTTTACTTCGAGAGCCAATCGAGAAACCAGATGCAGGAAGTGTGACGGTTCCCCACCTGTCTGCCATCTTCAGCCTGGACATAGTTTTCATGCTGCCTTTTTGTAATTTCATTCTTCAACTGTGTTTTCTTGCCATAAAACCTCTTTAACCCTGAAAAAAAAAAAAAGACAACACGCTGCAAAAACGCAAAATCTTACCAAGATAATTTGTCTTATTTCAAGTCAAAAATGTCTTATTTCTAGTCAAAATATCTCATTACACTTAAAATAAGACATGATCACCTCAGAAGTAACTTGTTTTTAGACAACTGTCTCTTGTTTCAAATGAAAATTTGCTTGAAACAAGTGAAAATTTGCTTGTTTCATTGGCAAAATTTGCCAGTGGAAAAAGTGAAAATTCACTTGAAATAAGTGAAAATTAGCTAGAAACAAGAAACAAATTTTGCCAATGAAACAAGCAAATTTTCACTTGTTTCAAGCAAATTTTCACTTGAAACAAGAGACAATAAAGTGACATTCAAATGCCTTACAATGTATAAACACTCCTCATGTATCTTCAAATATTCATCTGACCGGTGCAATGAGGCAAGTGCACGTCGGCTTGTTGTGTCAGGCAGGACCAAGTATTTACTTAAAGCAAATCCACCTTGAAACCAAACAGGTCTGTGTCGGTCTGTGTACTTTTCTCATTCCCATGGATACTTGGACAAACACAGATGACTTAATGTCATGCCCAGATATTCCCCAGCAGCTACAGCGGACTCTACAAGCAGAAAATGATTCAGCTACCAACCAGAAAATGTCGGGCTTTGATGTCGGCCCCTCAGACTAGACTGGAAGGAATCCGCTGGTGCAGGCGTGTCAGGCCCGGCTGTCGGCGAGGAGGCAAAGTATCGCTCCAAATATAGGTTAACTTTTGGTGAGGGGAAATCTCACGTTTGCTTTCAGTGGGGTCCCTTGACCTCTGACCTCCAGATGTGTGAATGAAAATGGGTTCTCTGGGCAGCCACGGCTCTCCCCTTTGCAGACACGCCCACCTTCTGCTAATCCCATGCAGTTTGGGCCCCAAAGCCTGCAGTCCACATGTGTTCCTGTGGCCTGTTGTAAAATGGTGTGTGTGTGCAGACTGGGGCCTAAACAGTCTTGGAGCTGCATCAGTTGGCTTTGACTGGAAAGCTGAGACTCTTGTGGATTCAATGAGCCACATTTGATTCCTGTGTGATGATGTTGGACCCCATAGCAGCCATTTTACTGTATAAAATGACCTATAGTGACCTCTGGGAGAATCACAGCCTCATGAAACTTGAGAAAGGAGAATTCAGAAACAAAAGTTGCAGTAAATTGTAATACCGAATCGCAATACCCAAGACGCGCAATACATATCGAATGGGCACCACAGTATCATGATAGTATTGAAGATACTGAAGTATATCGTCCAAGCTCTGCTGGAAAACTAATCTTCTTCCACGGTGATCTACAGCAGGGTTCCCCAACCCAGTCCTCATGGACCACCTGTCCTGCAGGTTGTTGTTTCAGCTCTGCTCTTTCACACCTGATTCATTTAAGGGCTTTATGCTGATTGGCTGAAGCAGATCTACCTGAACGGGGCGTGCAGGATGATGCGTGGGCCTTAATTGGGTCAGACCAGCCCAATCCCAATGTCCACCCTCACACACTCACTGACTCTGAGGCGCGCTCCCGCTAAGTCTGTGAGGGCTTAGGGTTGTCCCATTGACAAATCATGAAGTGCGTGAGGGATCTCTCGTGGACTTTTTGAGCCCTTAATGCACCCTTTCCGTAAGTGGGCATCTCCGCAGACTTAGCGGAAGGGAATTACCCATAGTTCATTGCATTGTGACGTATGACATGAATCCCCTGGTGAAACCAGCTGGCGGCCGCTATAAAAGCGAAGTGAAACGAGCGAATTTGTAAACAAAAAACATGGAGGGTGCAATCAGCAGTGACACCGCAAAAAGAAGAAGTTCTCATGTGAGTATAATATTTTATATAAGATGGCCTTCAGAAACGAAGGAAATAAGCAGATAGGCAATGCATATTTGTTTTTTTATCTCTTGGCAAGCTCATCAATGCCTTTTGTGAAATAAAAACAAAATAAAAATAATTAAATTAAATAAAAAACATAAAATAAAAAGTCCCAAAGCTGCGATTGTGAGAAACATGATGCATCGCTGTTGACAGCCAAACAAAGGGCTGTCCCATTCCCTTTTTATAGTACTTCAGCCCCTTGCAGCCTCACGCACTCAATCACTTTCCAGGTGCAGCTACTTAAGTCAGTGAGGGCTCAGGGCTTAGGGCTTAGGGAGGAGATTGAGATTCAGCCACCGTCTCACCTTCCAGGTGTCTCTTCCCTTTCCTGTGGACCGTCAGCATTTCAACAGTGTCAAACACGGGCCGGTAGGAGCACACCAGGCAGCTGTATCTGGAAAATGAGCCCACAGATGCTGCATGTTAGTTGTTTCCACCTCCTCCACACACACACACACACACACACACACACACACACACACACACACACACACACACAGCTCGGTGGTGTCTTAATGCGAAATTCACCTCCCATTCTTCATGAGAACCGCTTCATCTTCAGGTATGAAATTAGACAGAAGATCTGCAACACGCCGTTTCTGAAAAAAAAAATAAAAATAAAAATAATCTGGGCAGTTATGTGGCTTAAAGACACACTAGCAGGGCTATTAGCTAGCTAGCGGCTAACATAAACAAACTACAGTCTCAGTTAAACGCGGTGGGGAAAGACAATACAGACATAAATAAAGTTTACCTTCAGGATATTCAACTGGCTGCCGTCGTCGCCTTCTCGTTTAAAAGACATTGTGCCGCTGGTTAATTAGAAACTAGCATTAAATGTCACCAACAGCTCAGAAGCTACTGCATGACAACACCCGCCATGTTGGCTGCGCTACTTCCTCACTACAATGATGCATTGTTTTCCTGTGGGAAGGGTGGGAAAAAACACACTTCGTATCTGAAAATACCGTTCACCCCAGTTTCAGGTGGTAAACACTAAAGATTCTTTGGTATATTCTTATTGGGAGCTCTAACTTTGTCAATGTACGGCTGTTTCTCTGATTTACTGACTTTTGGATGTTACAGGTAAACTGCTAGTAATGTCGGCTGATGAGATTGACACATTTAATTTGAATAAAACGAACAAAATTACTTTTTTTTTTTCCAACTGTCTACACGTAAAATACTCATGTAAGACACGAGTAGTCTGCTTATCAGATGTTTGATTTGTTGTTGAAACTCCAGTTTTGCTCACTCACCAGTGTGCTTAATGAGTGTGACAAAACTCATGACGAGCAAAGAAAATGTGCAGAAAATTTTTAATCATGATGTACTGACCTCTTGGAATTAGTTCAGAATAATATGATTAGTATAATACGACGATATAACGCTTCCATTTCCATTCCTTTTACTTTTTCTATTTTATCTATTTTACTATTTCTATCTTTTTATAATCCTTGTTTATAGTGTTTATATTGCTTACTGCTATTTATCATGTGTATACTGTATATTTCTTCTAAATTTGCACATTGACCTACCTCTATGCACATTTTATACACCCGTGCACACGGTTTTTTCTGTGTTTTTTTTTTTTTTTTTGGTTGCACTTTGCTTTTTGCACACTGGGTTGTACTTAGGTTATTCTGTTGTACTCAGATCTTATTCTGTTGTACTTAGATCTTATTCTTTATTTTTATTTTTTTATTTACTTAATCTGTAATCTGTGGATACTGCTGAAAAAAAATGTGAATTTCCTGCGGGATGAATAAAGTATCTATCTATCTATCTATCTATCTATCTATCTATCTATCTATCTATCTATCTATCTTAGGTTATTCTGTTGTACTCAGATGTTGTACTTAGGTTATTCTGTTGTACTCAGGTCTTATTCTGTTGTACTTAGATCTTATTCTTTATTTCTATTTTTTTTTATTTACTTAATCTGTAATCTGTGGATACTGCTGAAAAAATGTGAATTTCCTGCGGGATGAATAAAGTATCTATCTATCTATCTATCTATCTACCTATCTATCTATCTATCTATCTTAGGTTATTCTGTTGTACTCAGATGTTGTACTTAGGTTATTCTGTTGTACTCAGATCTTATTCTGTTGTACTTAGATCTTATTCTTTATTTCTATTTTTTTTATTTACTTAATCTGTAATCTGTGGATACTGCTGAAAAAAATTTGAATTTCCTGCGGGATGAATAAAGTATCTATCTATCTGTCTATCTATCTATCTATCTATCTATCTATCTATCTATCTATCTATCTATCTTAGGTTATTCTGTTGTACTCAGATGTTATTCTGTTGTACTTAGATCTTATTCTTTATTTTTATTTTTTTATTTACTTAATGTGTAATCTGTGGATACTGCTGAAAAAATGTGAATTTCCTGCGGGATGAATAAAGTATCTATCTATCTATCTATCTATCTATCTATCTATCTATCTATCTATCTTTTAATCACAACTAATCGCGTATGTTTATTCCGATTTCACCTGAATGCAACGCACGCAAGACCTCACGGGCCTCGTCACGCAGCACGGCAGCCATGGCAACAACATACGGCAGCTGACTGTCCCGATGAGCGGATTAAAGCGAACAACTTTGACACTTTGAGCGCAACTTTCCCGAGGTTTGTTTGGAAAATAAGGCGAGTCAGCTCGTCGGTAAGTGACTTAGTGTCCCGTAAAGTGAAAAGGAGGAGTGACGGCCAGTGAAGTAACAGTTAAAATCAAGAAAAGACAAAAAAACAAGGGCGAGGGTGAACGTTAATTTAGCAGCTATGCTAGCTCCAGCGGGGAAGCGGCGTCTGTGTCCTCCGGCTCGCCACAAGATGCGATAATCCCGACCTCACTTTACCACCGTGTGGAGAGTCGCTGGATTAACAATGTCCGGGGAGAGGGCGCCTTTGCCGGCCGGGGGAAACAGCCTGCTCCGCGGGAGCCGGACGAGGTCTTACGGCAGTTTGGTCCAGTCGTCGCTGTCTCCGGTGCGGCAGAGGCGGATCGAGCACCAAGTCCAACCCGGAGAGACGCTGCAAGGCCTGGCCCTGAGATACGGAGTGTCCGTGAGTAATGATTAAACACACCGTGTGGAGGAGGCCACCGTGCTGGGAATTCACATTCAAGCTGAAGTCAAGTGTTCTTTATTACATAAACTCACAAAAAGTTAGGGATATTTGGCTTTTAGGTGAAATTTATTGAAAATGTAAAAAGTTCACGCTACAGTGATATTATATCATGAAAGTAGGGTATTTAAGTAGAAGCATGCACTGGTGATTTCCTCATCTCAAACAATTTCTTGAAACAAAAGCCAACAACAGTGGTGGATATACCACAACAAAAAATGTCAGTGTCAATAACTTGTCATGTGCCCTTGAGCATCAATTACAGCTTGACCACGACGTCTCATGCTGTTCACAAGTCGACTTATTGTCTGCTGAGGCATGGCATCCCACTCTTCTTGAAGGGCGGCCCTCAGGACATTGAGGTTCTGGGGTACAGAGCTCCGAGCCTCTACACGGCGACTCAGCTGATCCCATAGGTTTTCTATGGGATTCAGGTCTGGAGAAAGTGCAGGCCACTCCATTTGAGGTACCCCAGTCTCCAGCAGCCGTTCCCTAATGATACGACCTCGATGAGCTGGAGCATCAAACACCTGATGTGAATTTTGCCGTTAAACTCCTTGTTAGAGAACAGCAACTTGTGCAAAAAGTACTGAAACACTGAACAGTTGGACATGTGCATTCAAAAGTTTACAGAAGGTCACATTAAGTTCACCTGTAAAGGTGATAATGCATTTTAGGTTCATCCTGAAATTTCACCCGAAAGCCGAATATCCCTAACTTTTTGTGAGTAGTGTATTTTCCTTAACCATCCTGTTAGCTTTAAATTTACTCATTTATCACTTGGGGACATTTTAACCCCAGCAGCTGAAACCTCAAGGGAATTATTCTGGGAATTATTCACACACACACACACACACACACACACACACACACACACACACACACACAGTCGTGTTTCCATCACTTCAGAGGACATTACATTGACTTACATTCATTTCCTGGAGATTTATCCTAACCGTAACCCTAACCCTAACCCTAACCTTAACCTAACCCTAAAGTCATCTTACCTTTAAGTCTTCACCCTAAAATTAATGATTTTCACTAAGGGGACTTGCTTTTTGTCCCCATAAGGGAGGCGAGTCCCCACAACATGACTGTGTAAACAGATTTATGTCCCCACAACATTAGCAATACCTAGACCACACACACACACACACACACACACACACTTCTACGTCAAAGTTCTTGTGGGAATCATGTTCCTCCTTCCTAAATGTCATCCTATCAGCGGTCCTCGCCCCACCTCAGGTGTGGTTATGTTAGGTGAAGCCTCCTAAGGTCAGTCGAGGAGGGTTATTATCTTTTCCTTCTGTCTTTGGGGTCAAATTGACTACATTCAGTGTTTCTCACCTCTAAATACCCGATTAACATCTTTGTTTTGCTTCATAGTTTGTGACTTTTTCTAATTTCTGTGGGGACATTCAAATGAAAACAATGAAACATAAGAAATATCATTTTACAGTTCATTTTGGTTGTTTTGGGTGACACTGAGGAACTATAATATGCCATTTATCTTTGTCAAACAACTTCCCTCTGCTTCAAGACCCTAACCTAACAGAACCACACCTGTAGTAGTGCAAGAAGATAGTTAATGTGACATTTGGGAGGGGAAAACATGATCCCCACAAGAACTTTGATGTATTGGGGGAGGTTGTGTTTTATTTCAAGAGCTGTTTCATTCTCTGGAGGTTTCAAGATAAAAGATGTTTGTGAATTTGAAGGCAACAGGAGGGTTGACATGTGCTAATCCATTACTTTTTTAGAAAAGAGCAGTGTTGCATGTGATCTTTCTCGTGCAATTTCCCAAGAACAACCATGCAAAGGTCTAATTAAGTTCTTCATGCTAGAAAATCTGGAAAACACAAAATAGAGCACGGCAACAAAGTAAAGCCAGGTCACGCTTTTTCTTCATGACCCATCACTGAGCATGACTCCACAGCTGGTCAGTCACTTTACATTGGTGCAGGTTCTTTTGTTTGGGGAGAGTAACAGAAATTGTGACACAGTAATGACCGTGATTTAAAATGTTTTTAAGTACAGTCCACAGAAATGTTTATATATATCGAAGGGAGATCACATTCAGTTTGCGGGTTCTACGTTTTTCTCTGTAAGTATTAGCTAGCCTTGTGGAATGAAGTGAGAATAATCAGCCTGGAGGTCCTTTGCAGCAGCATGACAAACTGCGTCACTGACAAGAGAATCTCCTTTTTACAGATGGAGCAAATCAAAAGGGCAAACAGACTGTACACCAACGACTCGATATTCCTGAAAAAGTCCCTGTCTATTCCCGTGCTGTCGGACTCAGACGTCTACAGTAACAAGGCGGCTTTGGCCGAAGAGGACTCAGACGACTGTTCAGGTTGCGATTCGGCCAGAAACGGGAACGTAGAGCGCTCCCCTGATCAGATACAGGACGAAGGCGAAGGAGGGGCGTCAGAGCTTTCTCCGGTGGATTTCCTCAGGAGGATGGACGGCTTGATAAGCCAGTCCAAAAAGGCTGCTGTCAGAGGATGCCAGGAAGGAGAGAAAAGGTATATAACAATGCAAAGTCCACACAAGTTGGTGCTCATGTCTGCTTGACCAGACATTTTCATCCTCTGTGGTAACGGCCTGAGAAAGTCTTCCTGTGCTGCCATGTTAGTGGCTGATGCTTGTCAAATGAAATCAGTGCTACTTAAAGCTTTTCAAAGCAGGGATGTGCTTATTACAAGATTTTCACAGAGAATGCTCATTCATTTCTGTCTTCTGTGAGTTTTAAAAGGTCACTGTCAATTCATTAATCATTTATTTTCTCAGTTAATCAATTAATAATTTGGACTTTAAATATAAAAAATAATGACAAATGCTCGTTGGAGGTCAGCACAGCCCAAAGTGATGTCTGCAAATTGCTTCTTTAGTCTGACTAGCAGCATAAACCTAAAGTTTGAAAAAATAGAATGATATGAACAGAGAAAAGTAAAGATCCTAGTGATCTCAGCGATCCTAGTGATCTTAGCGAAGCTGGAATCAGGAAATGTTGGTGTTTTTACCTGAGAAATGTCTAAAACAGTTGATTGTTGAAGTTATAATCAATTCATATTCTGTAAATGAACTAAGTTGAAACATCCCTGGCTTCTGTGTTATAATGGCCGTCTTTCTGTTTTAGTAGAAATTTTTTTATATCATGTTGTATATGTTTTAATTTGTTGTGATTTTTGTGTGGCTGCTACCTCGCCCACATCTCTCTTGTAAAAGAGACTTTTAATCTCAGTGGGGCTTCCTTTTAAAATAAAGGTATGATAAATAAACTCTGAGCCCAATGTGACCAAACGCAGCCAGTTTAATGCATGCTGGCTGTGTCTTCATTAGATTAAGCTTTCAGGCCTTCGCACTTCATCTGTTTCTCTTTGCAGGTTTGCCGCTCTGGAAGCAGCTTGCAGCAGCAGGACACCAGACCGCCGCCGGCTTACAAGGTCGCAGAGTGCCATTTCCTCTTCCAGAGCGCAGCAGCAGGCCTCACATGTGGCGGTGCCCCTCACCATCATCAAACGCACCCAGAAACTCAAAGAGACTGAGGATGAGATCTTTGAATTGTGAGATTGCGTTCCTGCTGCCTCACTCGGCTCATGAAACAGACTTCCCTAATAAACTAAGTGAAAGGGATTGACCTCCAGATAATCTGGCATTTCAGATTAAGGAACAGATGTTATTCAGAGTTGCTGCCAATTCACCTGTTGGACTAGAAGAGTAAAAAAAAAAAAAAATCCTTCTATACTTCCACTTCAATAGACATTATTTGAAGATACAAATTCTATAAAGTTAACCATTTCTCAAAGAAAAGAACTTCCATAGCCATGTTATTTATTTTTTGAGATCTAGATTATAAAGAGGTTGATATGACCCGACATAGTTTTGTTTGGTTCTTTTTTTTTTTCTTTTTTTTTATTATATCCACATGCAAGACATATGAGCATAACACTTTCAGAGATGAGATTTTGCACTTGGAATTGTGTCTGGTCATAAGACGGCTCATGTGATTGACTCCATGTGGGGTTTGTGTGTAATGCTACCTCACAGCCTGATCATGTAATGTTGGCCACTACTGATGTTTAGCCATGGACCGGCTCCTTTTAGTGTAGCATATTCTTTTTTCTTTTTTTTTTTTAATTGTGCTGGTTAATTGCACGCGACACTGTAAAATTAAGAGCACCAAACTGCCTACAAATGGGGCTCCGTCTGTTACTACTGGTGAATTTTAGCATTAATTTAGCCAAAGCCCAAAATGAGAGACTTGTTTTTTAGAATATATTTTGACAGCAATCTTTTTATTTTTGTTATAGCCATATTTTT
The DNA here is from genome assembly GCF_902150065.1 of Myripristis murdjan. Taxonomy (NCBI): domain Eukaryota; kingdom Metazoa; phylum Chordata; class Actinopteri; order Holocentriformes; family Holocentridae; genus Myripristis; species Myripristis murdjan. The sequence goes on along the minus strand of NC_043995.1, from coordinate 30,020,840 downwards.
GCTTCCAGTGTAAGTTTTGTTAGTTTGTTTAATTAAAATAAGGGGTACAACAAGAATAAATTTGTAATGTGTTTTGTAGTTGTATGTGGATCTTTATTTTAATGGGGCTGCATGTCCATTCTTCTCTTCTGATCTTGCGCTCTCTCGGCCCATACAAAAGAAAACTTCATGGGTGATAGAAGCCATCCAGAAACTTGAGTTTGACATGATATTTACGAGACATTCTTTTATAACTTAATGGGCTAGCTGACATTTACTTGTTCTTTGTCTCTACATTATTGCTTACAAGGGGAGGAAAACGTTGTAGCATTTATGGACTCAATAATGTAATTGACTTTCTTGTATGAGGTTCAGTGTAAGGTCAGGACTTCACTCTCCCTCCTCTGTTGATGTTTAATTATATTGTGGATTGTAAAGCTGAAGCAAACACCGCTCCTTATCTCAGCCACTAACTGACACAATCCTCAAAAACATGAAATACACGAAACACAACATCCAGACGAGTACAGTCAAAGCAGTTTAAGATTCAAAGTCGTGAGTTTTGATGCTGAGAATACAAAGTGATGGGGAAAATAGTTTGGGTCATCCGCACTGTGGACACCTCCTCAGTAGATACACGTGACCTTGTAATGCTGACATATCACTTTGGCCACCAGATGGCAGTGCTGTACTACCTTGCAGTGTCCCTTTGTTTTTTTTTTTTCTATGGATTCTGTCCAGCTGCTGTAGTTTCTCCTACCCTGAATACATAACATCAGTAGTTTTTAAATGATACATCTCATGGTGTCAAATATGAAACTGGACGGCAATTTCAGTATTTATGAAACATGATACAGCGTAAACCAGCCCACGTTCAAGTCTGATTTCCAGAATGACACAGCCAACTTTATTTTTTCCCCCCACTTTTTGAGTTGCTCTTTCAGAACGATGGGGCACCAGTGTTGCACCGAGTTCACAATTCAATTCTCATATGTCGCCAGTTCTCAGCAGCAATAAGCCCAATTTTGTCCATCAGTCCTGAGTCCTAAGTTAGTCAGACTTCTGCCTGTAGATCTCCCAGTGTCTCAGGGGCGTTTCACTGCATTTGTCACACTCATATTGTCCCGTCCTCCAGCAGTTTGTTGAGTCCAGTGCAGATCTTGGTGAGGTTGGGCCGGAAGGGTCCGTCGGGGTCGTACAGTTTGGTCAGGAGCTCGGGGTCAGAGTAATGGTTGAAGACGTGGTTGATGCGCCCGTGGGATTTAGGGGTGAGGTGGGTGTTGACCAGCTTCAGCAGCAGATCCCTGCAGCTGGTCAGCAGCTCAGACATCACAGCCTTGTCAAAGGTAAACTCCACCTGCAGTTCAGGGACAAAAGTGATTTCACTGTATTAGTACGGTGACCTTTGTATTACCGTTTTTAATACGTGTGGTTAACCGTGACCTTTATGTAAGACTCAGAATCAGAATCAGAAATACTTTACTGACCCCGGAGGGGAAATCCGGTAAATTGGGTATGTGTGCTACAAAGGCCATCATCTTGCTAAACAAAGAGACTTGTGGCTCTCAAAGTAATCATGAACAAATCAAATCCTGTATCTGGATATATGTAGGTCCTTAAAAAGTCAAAAGTCAAAAAGAATTACCTAGCAAAGCAAACAAATTAAGGCCATAGACTGTACAGTTTCACCAATAGGTGTTACTAGGACTAGCAGTAATGATGCCAGCTTTATTTCTCTGGATTTCATTACATTACTTTCATAGTGAGTTTCCACATGTGTCCGCAAACATGTTGACTTTTATGAGAATAGTACAAAGGAAATACAGTATCTGCTCTAATAATCGTAACTGGACATTGTGTTCACATTAGTCTCTTTGTGTCTCTTTTCTATACCATTCATCTGTAATTTTAGATTGATTTTTGTTTTGGTAAATTGATCTTAAATTTAGTTCAACGTAGTGGTAAAATGTTAGGTAAGAAGGAGTAAGTGAGGGCTGCCAGCCTAACCTCATGGAAGCTGATCGCCGTCATGGCTCCTTGGTGCAGCTTCTTCTTAAAGTCCTGGGCCAGGCCCAGCTCCTCTGTGGTGAAGCGGTTGTGCCTGAACAGCACGCCGATCTTCACCGCTATCTTTATCAGGTCTTTGATAACTTTCTGGGCCTCCGTTCGATTGCCCGAGTACTCTTTGGAGACGCGGTACAGTTCGTCCAGGATCTCACTGGTGGTGTCGTCGATGAACATCTGGACAGAGGATTTGTTGGCCATGCTGCTGAAGATCTTCTTCTGGGCCTTCATAGCCATGTCCTTGGAGCTGAAGGCCTCCATGGTTTCCTGAATGAAGAAATAAGAGGAATGAAACTTTTCTGCATTTTCATCAAGTTGTTCTTGATGGAAGAAGGCTCATGAACGACCAATGGCAATATCAATGTTAATGTTATGTCTTTCTTCACAGCCATTACGAGACTTATTAGATAATGCAAAGAGATATAGCTGCGTGCATGAGGCGTCTTTGCATGTTATCTCCAGCAAACATCTGTGTAAAAACGTCGTTGAACGGTATACCACACAAAGTGAAGTCTGCACATAGTAGTTCCCTTATGCAGATTTAGTCTGAGTGCTGGGAGTGTATGCACGCATGCTAGTGGGTCTGCCACCTGCCTCGTTGGTGATGGATGTGCGCAACTTGTTTTGCTATTTGAAAAAAAAAAAGAGCTTCAATATTCAGCGGTCACGTACTGTGATGCCGGTAAACCACACTCAGCACGCTCACGATTATCAGCGTGGCTAATTTGTGGTGCTTTATAGCAAAGGAAACCAAAGGCGTGCTCTGGGTAGAAGTCTGATCACCGCTGCTTAGGAGACCGATCGTATATATTTTGAGCTCAACTTGCAATTTGTCCCTTTCTATGGGTGGGAGGATTTCCCGCCTGTGTCCACACTGACACTAGATTTCCACTGGGGCAAATAGGACGATTCAACAGTGACCCAATTAGTGGAGATGAAAAAGTCTCTGCTTAGAGGTTTAGGCTGATGTGATGAGTGTGTTTTTAAGTGCAGCTTGAACTCCCCTGTCTCTGGCACCACATGTGTACCGGCCTTGGATTAAACCCTGCAGTATCTGTCCTTTTCGTGTCTCCTCGCTTGGTGCCATCTTCCTTGTTATGTGTTATACGTTGGAGTGCACTGGACCCTCTTTTTAAAAGAGTAATCAAGAAGACAGCCTTAGAATTACACACATTGCACACGCGCTCGCACCTGGTAGCCACTCGGTACAACCTCAGTCTTTTACTGCCAGCCGATGAACAGCTCCAGTGGAGTAGTTGGAGGTTAAGTGCCTTGTTCAAGGGCAAATCGTTGTTGTTATTGAGGCGGGGGAGAGCAACACATGTTCACCTCTCCTATCCAGATTTCCCAGCTGGTCTGGGGATTTGAACTGGCGACCTTCCAGCCATTGCTTTGACTCGGTAACCTTCAAATTGCCACCCACTCTGAGGCTTCTTCATGCACACTTGAAGAGCATAAGCTTTGCAGTTGTTACAAATCTGGTTCACTTATTTGCATATTAATAAAAACAGAAGAAAAAAATATATATATATGTGTGTGTGTGTGTGTGTGTGTGTGTGTGTGTGTGTGTGTGTGTGTTAAAGATGGAACAAAACAAAATGCAAGCAATTATTCTTTATCTTTCCTTCTTAATTCATAAAAAATGTTTATTCCCCCTCTTAATAGTTTCTTTAAATAGCTCGTATCTTTCCAATTTTGAAGCCGTGCTGCTTTGTGTTGCTCTGTAATGTGTGTTTGTTTTTGTATCTAGCACACGCATGACTCCAAAAGGGAAAACTACCATAGAAGAGAGTCCATAGAGGCACGTTGATTTTTCCCACTGAGGTTTTGACCCCACCTAGCATCGATCAGAGAGAAAACCCCTGAGAGGTCATCAGCGTGCACCCCAGTGACTGTTGCACACAACACAAAATAACAAAGGAACAATTCAGCTGCTCAGGTTTGCTTGTCAGGAGTACGACCTGGATTTGCCTCATTTTCCAACCTGGCAGGGAGCAGTATGTCGAACGTTGTCATTCACTTAATTTACATTTTAGCTGTTTAGCCGATGCACTAATGCAGAGCAACTTATTACGACTGCAACAATGAGGATAAATTCCCACATCGGCAAGAACAACAGCCAAATGATAAAAGCAACATTACCGTGACAAAAGGAGAACTGCTCTTGTCCTAGGAATGATTTTGGGTGCTTTCTGAAATGCCCCCGGCCGAAACTGACTTTCAGTTCAACTCTGATCTGAAGTCTTTGTGATGAGCGTCATAGAACAGACATTTAAATGGACACAATACAAGTTCTAGTAATTTTACAACAATGCCACTGAGCATGGTGTCTTTTCATTTAGCCTCCGTGTCATTTGGCCTCTTTGTTTGCACATTTATAGACGTTATCACGGACGAACGCACGACGTCTTGAGGACAGCCTCTGAGCATCTCGCGGGGATGTTTTCGCTGCTAAATCCCGACCTGCAGCTTGTGCGGACAAGTATGGGAGAGAGGCAGGGAGGCTGCATAGCTGAGGCAGGTCCATGCCTGCTGTTTCCAGATTACATCAGCACCGGGGCCAGCACAGAAAGTTAACACTACGAGCCCAAAGGTTACCTTAATTACTGCTCTGAAATCTGCCTTTGGGTAAAATAACACCTACTCTGTTATTCCAACATCCTGTCTATTCGCAGCAGCAACCGGTTTATCGCCTGTTAACTCAGTTAGGCCGATCACGAGGTGAATGTGTTGGTGGGTTTATGTGCCTTTTTTTTTTTTTTTTTTTCCACGCTTGGTGTTTTGCTTGTGCGTGCCTTTTGGACACCGTTGTTCAGATGACAATGTTCTTGCTCTCTGACTGCAGTGATGCACAGTCAGCACTCACGGCTGGCAAACACCCTCACCGCTCACTAGTAAAAGAAAAAGTGATCCAGTCACATTAACGATCATATCATGCAAATAGGCAGCGCTGGCTGAGCCTCCCTCCCTCCCTGGCGTGCAGCCCACACCGGCTGCAACATCTATAATAAGTAAACAGTCATTTTATAGGACATCTCACTAGGTTCCTTATTACATGCACAACCATTCATTCTGAACAAGTGTCACATTCCTAATAGCTTGCTTCGATACAAAAGCTTTGGGTTCCCTGCGGGGAATTAAAGAACATTCATTAGATTAATTTCCCTTAACGGTGATAATGGAAGTGGAGCAGCGTGATAGTTATTTCAGATTCGTGCTCCAATCTCATTTATTTGCTAAAAAGACTTCTGGGATTTGAGGGACGTGCACACTGTGCAGCCGTCAGCCACGGTTCCACACAGTGAAATGTGACTCCACAGCTGGAGACAGCTCCGTGTTTGGCTTTTTCGTCGAGCGGCGGAGTCAAAGCTGTTTATTTTATGCAGACCCATCGAAATTGAAGCTGTTTTGGAGAGTGGTGAAACATCTCTGTGTTGCAGAGGTGCAGCGCCGTGGAAGTGCTTTTCTTCTGTATTCGGCGCCATTCAGTCAGTCAAATTGAGGATCTTTTCAATGTTTAGCATCAGTTTTCTGGTGGGGATGCATTGAAGAGTGCCTTTAAGCATCAGTTTGTTGTTGACATCCACCAGGGAGGGAGTACATTACATTTCAAGTGTTTGTCTGCCTCCCAAAAGGCTGCTAAAGTAGACAAGCACCTGTACTCTGAGTGGGATCTAACATTGTCACCAGCAGTCAGGGAAACTAAATGACAACACAGAGCGGCGGATGGTGCCGTCGCAGCGGAGACGGCATTATTTTTTCGTTTCAAAGTTACTGTAAACAGCTTTCTGACGGACGGGCGCTGAGGCTGCTTCAAAAGTTGGTTTGACGGACACTCGCGCCGCCGCCTGCTGATTGGTGGAGCCGCCCAAGCATGCAGGCCAAGTAAATATTTAGCATTCCTGAGATGACTTCAGCGTGTAGCCTCAGGCTGAGAGCGCTTGTGTATCCGTGCGGATGCAGGTAAGCGCGCGTGCACATGGGGACGTGTGTTTTGGAGTGAAAGTGTGTTCTTGGGGATTTTCATGTGTGTGTGTGTGTGTGTGTATGAGCAGGTGAGTATTTCCATATGAAAGGGTGTGCTTGGTTTGGCGTGCAGGATTGTGTTCATACTCCTTCCTGCATGAGTGTGTGTGTGTGTGTGTGTGTGTGTGTTAAGGTAAATCCTCTGGACTCTCACAGGGCTTAGCGAGGGGATGAGGCGAGTCCCGTTTGACTTGGTCGGTTAGAGAACGCCTTATGCCGCTGTTATTACAGGGCAGCGGGGCCTCGTTAGGACAAGCCCCGCAGACACACATCCTCAGCTTTACGAAGAGAGCTTCTCGCTCTCCAGCCAGCAGGTCGTTGCTCACACTTTGGACTTAGAGCAGAGAGAGAGTGCTCTGGGTCATATAACGTAGACTGGACCCAAAGGAAGGGTCCACTCGGGCAATTAATGCTATTTTATTGGGTGTGAGCGACCCACTTGTCCTCATCAAAGTCAAAAGACACTGGCAAAGAACACAAAGACTTGTAGACCGTCCCAGATCCACAACATCAAATCATCACTGGACATACAGGAGGGGTTTTCTGTGTAATGAGAGCTGTTATGTTAATGGGCTGTAATGTCAACCCTATGGTGGATCTGGAAGGCTGCATAAATCTGCGTTTTGTTTTGGTTTGTTTTGTTTTTTTTGCCATTGTCATTTGACTCCGATGCCGATGCATTGTCGGGGTCGAGGCGTTCTCGATAAAACCCGCGGTGCCAAAGCGCTCCAGTGCCTTCCTTTGGATCTAGTTTGCATGATATGGCCCCAAAGTTATCCACTCTGCTTGGAGCTTTATGTCATTGACTTTCATCATCAGTCCTAGGGTGAGGTGAACGGGTTTGGAGGAGGAGGAGGAGGGGGGGGGGGTTCATGTTCTGGTTGGCTCCCTAACAGCCTTTGATCAGATGGAACAATGAGAACGTTCCAGGAAAAAAAAAATGCATAGAAAAGCCATAAACCACAGTCAATCAACATGAAACGAGGAGGAGTTTCTACGCAGCACCTCGCCGAGCTGCACCAAAGTGTGCAGCGTTGCCTGTTTTACTCCTCATGGTGGTCCCTTTATGCAGTTTGATCAGTTACTGGGTGATGCACCTTAGCCTGTGGTAAATAAGACAGAATAAAGGGCTAAACAGCAAAACCACCGTGTCACTTTATCCTCAAAAAAATGGTCTGATATGCAAGATGAACATTGCTCTCGGATGAAATGCCACTTCATCTGGGGATTTGCAACAGAGAGCAGTGCTGTAGGCTGAAATGTGACTTTTGCGACTTGCTCAAGTTCAGATCCAAGTGGGTACAGATTCAATAACGGTCATATTTCCTTTCCTAACTTGACAAGTGCATCCTTTTGTTGAGTCAAAAAAAGGCCTGTGTAAACTTTTTTTTGCGAATAGATTATGCATTTTGAAATCTTCACTAAACACACACACGCTGATGTTTCCCTTTCGCAGTTGCACAACATTTCTGAGTAACCGTTGCTCAAGCCTGCCACCCATCTGCGACGGCTCAAAAGGGAAGTGAAACAGGCAGCAGTTGGCCCGGCGGCACGGGGTGTCATCGGCCGAGGCCCCCCGCGGCTTTGCGCTCGCCGCCCGCGTCCGCGCCGCACCGGGTGTCACGCCGCGACCTTTTTGCCTTTGCCTTCCGCTGCGACTTCGAATCAAAGTAGGCCAGTGGAAGGAGGGGAAAGTCCAACGGCGCGAGGTCTGAGTTGAGCAATTCCCGGCAGACGCAGGCAGCGTGAGCTCTGCAGCTGCGCGAGTCACCGTACTTGTTCCAGCATGACCGCGAGCGTACATGCATGTCTCCCAGCCCCGCGCTCAAGATGGGGAAGTGGAGAGGAGCCACACATTCTCATTTGTTCCAGTCATCCCCTCTGCTCAGCCTGCCTCTGCCGGGCCTCCACGATGAATTTCAGATTTCTCCAAGAACCAAAACTATAACACTTTGAATGGATCCATGCGCCTGGAAGAGTTTTTTGCTGCCACATGGAAACAGCAGGAGAAGCGTCTTACCTGTGTGTGTGTGTGTGTGTGTGCGCCGAGTCCCCCTCCCTCCTCTCTCCTTGTGTGTCAGATCTCTGTCTCTCTCTCTCCCTCTGCACCGTGTCTCAGGTTGACAGCACAGCCCGGTCGCTTTAACGAGATCCCTTCATTTTTTACCATGAAGAAAACCAAAACCGCAAAAAAGGAAAAAAAAAAAAAACAAGAACAAAACAACACAGCCCTCCTGCGGCGCTTCTATCAGCGCTCACCACCCTGTCTCAAGATAATGTTGACTTGTACTTCCTTGAGGAACTAAATTGCTATGACACACCCCTCAGTGTGTTTCTCTCTCTCTCTCTCTCTCCCTCTCTCTCTCTCTCTCTCTGTCTGTCTGTCTGTCTAGCTGGTTCTGTGTTTCCCTCTGAAATTCAAATTCAAACTCTTCAAAAAACCCTCTATATTTCTCTCTTGTTCTTACTCCTCATACTTTGGCACTCCCTCTCTCTCTCTCTCTCTCTCTCTCTCTCTGTCTCTCTCTCTGCCTCTCTCTCTCTCCCCTGTCTCTCTGTATATGCTGACGCGGTGCCTCTGCTTGTTCTGACAAGTGAAAAACCCCAGAAAGAATTTAGCAATAATCCAGTGATGCAGCCATTTGAAAGGGGAGCGGCTTAGCCCTTTTTTTGTGTTCACCTTCGCTGGAATGCGGCTCCTGTCAGCACCGAGCGCCATGACTCTATTTCAAGATCGGCTCACAGCGTTTACAGCCCATAAGGGTCTCTGGGTGTTTGTCTTTGCGCTCATTCAGTCACACACACACACACACACACACACACACACACACACACAAGCACACACATACTTTCTCTGCAGCTCTCTAACTATGCATTGCGCAACTGTAAAAAGCACTCTTCACAGTTTTGACTAAATGTTGAACATAAACATTTTTACAACTTTGTGTCACCCAGCAAGTTTATAACATGAACTTAATGATGGTTAAAAGTTTATAACATGAACTTAATGATGGTTAAAAGTTGGATTTTTTTTTTTTTATGATGGTGTGTAAAGTGATCAGTGAGGACCGATACAGCATTACACTGCAAAAACTCAAAATCTTACCAAGATTATTTGTCTTATTTCAAGTCAAAAATGTCTTATTCCTAGTCAAAATACCTCATTACACTTAAAATAAGACATGATCACCTCAGAAGTAACTTGTTTTTAGACAAGTGAAAATTCACTTGAAACAAGTGAAAATTTGCTCGTTTCATTGGCAAAATTTGCCAGTGGAAAAAGTGAAAATTCACTTGAAATAAGTGAAAATTAGCTAGAAACAAGAAACACATTTTGCCAATGAAACAAGCAAATTTTCACTTGTTTCAAGCAAATTTTCACTTGAAACAAGAGACAATTGTCTAAAAACAAGTTACTTCTGAGGTGATCATGTCTTATTTTAAGTGTAATGAGATATTTTGACTAGGAATAAGACATTTTTGACTTGAAATAAGACAAATAATCTTGGTAAGATTTTGAGTTTTTGCAGTGTAGGATGCCACTTATTTGTATGGATCCGTGTTTGCACAGGTTTCCATAGAACCTATCACCGCTCTAATCTCTTATCTCATTTGTGGCAGTGAAATATAAATACTGAGTACTGATGAAGGCAGCGCTGGATGTTTTACAAGGACCGAGCCTCATGTTGCTCACGCCAAGTCGATCCGGCTCAGAAACCTCGGTAAGTTCCCCGATCAGGAGTCATGAATACGCCGATTCATTTATCAGCGGCCGGTCCCTCGCTTTTTAAAGCTCTGTGTTTATCTGTAGTTTTTTCTGAATGGCAACCAGCTGTGCCGAGGGCCGGCCGGCCGAGGCTCGGGGAGACGGTAATTGTTGTCAGATGTCGGGGTTACGGGTCAAACCGAGACCCAGCTGGACGGAGAGGGGTGCCTGGACAGGATACGAGCCCACCAGCATGCACCAGAGGGGGGGGGGGGACCGGGAGACACCTGCCTCTTTGTTTTCGCCTCCCCGATCCTCTCCTCCTGCAAGAAATTAACTCGAGAAAGAGACGGCGAACGTTGCAACTGCGAAATGAGGTCTGTCACCATGGCAACAGACAGGAAGTAGTGCTTAAGCGGTTTCCTGATGGCTTCCTCTTTATCGTGTAATGACATCTCACAAGGAAATATCAGCAGGGAGAGCTCAACTGTATATGTGTGTGTGTCTGTTTGTGCGCATGAGTGCGTGTGCTTGCATGTCCGAGTGCTTGTGTGTGTGTGTTTATGTGTGTGTGTGTGTGAGAGCGAGAGAGTGAGTAATACGCGTGTATTTGTGAAAGCGCTCTCACCCTGAAATGAGCGCTTACCTGCTTCACCTCCACACAGCACACACTCGCTTACGCACTCGCCTATTTTGGTTATGAGATAATCAGAGGAACATCAATTATGTCACTTATCTTCCATTAAAAGATCACAAGCGTTTTCCATCCTCCAACCTGACACACACACACACACACACGCGGGGTCCGACATAATGGCACTGTGTTATCGCCGGATGACTAAGACAGGAATCGGCGACCTCATAACCGCGGAGGTCAGTGGATTGCGCCTGAAGATTTGGGCTCTGGATTGGACGGAGGATTTGGCGAGGTGGCTGAGGTGCTCTCGGCGCCCCCCCCCCGCCGCGCGTCCGCCGCTCGCACGGCTCCGAGATAGATGGCGAGCGCAGATCGAGATGAATGGACGCCGGCACAGAGGAGGCCGGAGATTTAATCTGGTCGGCCTTCAACACCCTGCCTGGGATATACTTTCTCCCTACAGCAAGAACGGAAGACATGAAAATAAAAAAAAATAAAAAATAAAAAATAAAAACTTCCATCCTGCTTGTTCTGAACAACTTTTCAACTATTATTTCCAACTCATTTTGGCTGCAGTTTGTAAGTTTGTCGACTGGATGCTTCGTCAATCTGTGTTTTCAAATGAATTGGAAAGCTTTAGACCATCCATCAGCTACTTTTTTTTTTTTAAATAAACAAAGACAGGAAGACATTCGTTTTGGTGGCTGTACATGCAGTTTTATATAAATAAACACAAGCATGCAGGCGAACAATGCGGTCCTTCACATTACAGCAATTAGAAACCGAACCCAAAAGATTAAGACAGCGTTATGAATATCTAGCGAAAATCCCTATCCAAATACTTTAAGCCTAGTTTACACAAAATAAAATACAACTGGATGATATCTAATCTCAGTTACTGAATCAAATGAAGCACCCACAGAATAATAATAAAAATAAAAAAAAAAACTCTGTGGAAGCTCCTGCCACAAAAAAAATGTCTTTCTTTAAATCTCCAGGGCTGTAATTTGTTGTCTTTTCTAACACGCTGCCATAATAATAACAATAACTTGTGCAATAATACAGAGAGTAACAAGCAAACCCTGAAATACCAGCTCGTTGTTATCAGCATCATCACTGTCATTACCGTCTTTGTTAAGGTCTGTTTCTCTAGACACGTGTTGTTTGCATGAACAAGGTTTTGTGCTTCACTTTAAAAAAAAAAAAAAAAAAAAATGAACTAAAGCGGACATGAAAACTCACTCATTGAGATAATTTAACTGATCCTTGTGGCGTGTGAAACTTATGAAACGTCTTTAACTCTGAATGTTGCCCCTTGGAGTGTGGACCATTTTTTTTTTTTTTTTTTTTTTTTTTCACAGGGGTAATAAAGCTAATGAAATGAGTGTACCTAATTTAAACATACCAAGGGCTCGGAGGCACCAGAGGACTTTAAATGATTGACATTTCCATAATTCAGTATTGGTCTTGAGGTCTTTCATTTGACATATAGAACTCATTTGCCCAAAATGTCACCAAAGCCTTGACATTACATATCATTCAGACTGTGAATCGTCGGGAGCCGTGAATGTTGAACACGCCGGACCGCCTCGCCCCGCTTTACCTTTCGACCGAACCGCCGTGATGTTTTCAGCGTTAGACCTCCTTCACACGTCAGGAATGTCCTGTAATCTCAAGGTCCAATCTGTCCCACGTCAGGTGGGCGCGGGGGCCTGGCGGCTCACAGGATGGAGCAGGCCGTGCTGCGCATGGGCAGGTTGGCGGGCAGCTTGACGTACTGCTGCCTGAAGCTGTTTCTCTTGTTGTTGAGCAGCGGGCCGGGGCTCTCCACCCCGTCCACGGGCGCCGCCGTCTCCGGCGCTGTGTTTCCCTGAGGCACCTCCAGCCGGGCCCCCTTGTTGTTCTTAGTCTTTTTGGCTTTCTCCTTGTCCTGAGGCTCAGCTGAAATTGTTGGGGGCTCGTTGGCGCCCTCCGGTGGGGGCAGGGTGTCCGGGGGGAGGTCGCTGGGGCTCGGCTTCCCCTCCGCCTGCTCCTCGTTGGGGACGTGGACGTTGGAGACCGAGCGCTTGGTGTTGGTGCAGGTGGATCTAGTGCAGTAGAGTTTCACAGTGACGCACAGGGGAAATAAAAAAGCAGATTTTTTAGAAAGCATGACTGTTTGTGAACAACCCCATGAACCCCTGCAGGCCTGGGATCTAATCCTGCCGGGAGCGTCTGTCCAGCGGATCGCCTGCTCTGTCTCAATCTCAACTGTCCTACTGCAAAGGGGGCAAACATTAAGAGCAATGGTGGATGATAGTGTTGCTTTTCGTCATTTTCCCTCAAACAAATACACCTGGAACAGCCTTTCCTCACTCTCCCCTGCCATACGGGCGGGGAGCACAGATCTAAAACAACAGGGGGCATCCCGTTTCCACACGCTCCACAGAGAAGAAGCTGGTTCCTCTGTGCTGACCGCCTTCCTTTCATCCAAACACTCACCCGTTGGAGCTCCTGTCCTCCGAGTCTTTCTGCTCGCTGCTGTAGCGAAGCTCTGCCGGGGTCTTGAATGACAGATCCTTCTTTCCTTTGAGCCAGTAGGTCTTCATGTAGCCTTTACCCTGGAAGTCGGTAAACACATTAAAGAAAACGTTCCAAAATGCTTTTCATCCATGTTGGAAAGGAAATGCTTCTTGATGTTCACTCCTCTACAAGTTCTGGCTAAAATGATACTTGCAGGAGCCATTTTTGTTTGTTTTTGTAAAAGAACTGCAAGGTGTTGCGGTTTGAGTTTAGATGATGCAATTTCCACGCGCCCTCATCAGATGTAGGAACATCGAGATGAAAAGCAAAGAAGACATTTGACTTGCTTTACATTTGATATTTAACCAAGTTTAAGCTATTTTGAATATTTTGGATGCATATACTGCAGCTTTGGAACATGCATCAAACAGTATATTTGTTACAATACACACTCTCATGGTTTTTTTAATTCATTCATTCACTCATTTGCTCTCCTGCAACACAACTCAACCTAGAAATCCGATCAAGCCAACTCAACAGGTAAGTGATATATTGTGAATATTATGGAGGTGCGTTGAATGAAGTCCAAGCTTATAGGTGTTCATGAGGCATAGCTCCATGGGGCATCCAATACATTTTGGATGGAACTGCTTTAAGGTAACCAGTGTCTCCACCCTTACGAAACGAAAATATATTGCAGTATATTGGAAAATATCATGTGATATATTAGATAATACATTTCCATATATGGGAACTAGTCTTTACATTTTCCAATATACTGAAAAAAATGCATAGAGCATGCATGTCTATATATTGATACATATAAAAAAAATATATTGCAATCGAGACCAAAAAAGGCACAATATGTTTACATGTAATAGTTTGTCTTTATATGTTCAAATATACTGCAATATATGCAGATACCATATATGTATATGTATCGCAACATATATAAAAATATATTGGGATGTTTTTTTTAACATTGTATATTTTCCAATAAACAATCATAACATATGAATGGACCATGCATGGCATATATCTGTACATATATTTCCAATACATGTTCCCATATAATTGGAAAGCCATAGATGTATGTTTAAATATATGTACCCAGTATTCATCACATATAAATCTAAATACATTATGGAGGATATTTATAAATATAAAATGACATATATTACAGGATATAAACACATGTATATTCATATGCAATATATTGCAATATCTGAAATGTGCAATTACTTATGTATTATTCCATATATTGAAATACATTACAATATATTGGAGCAAATTATAAATATATTGCATAATATATGTTTCACCAACATATTATTCCATGTATTGCTAAGATATTTTAAATATAAAATATATTTCAATATATTGTAATTCCATATATTAAATGTAATATATTCTAATATACTACCATATAATTCATTTAATATATTGGAAAATTATTTTCTTTCCGTAAGGGCAGTAATACTCAACAGTGGGTTTTCAGTGTTTATGCCGGCACTCATTTTGTCAGGGTGGACGACACATTTTTCAAGTTGTATTCGTCTTAACTTGGAATGGAAAATAATCTCCTAATGCAAAATATATAAGCTCAGTCCCAGCAAGTGGATGGGTTTTACCTTTTCCATTCAAATAGTGTCTGCGTATGGCCGGTGTTAATTTTCCACCTTAGTTATCATTCACCTTTACAAAGATTTTGCCCCTCTCCTCGATGATGTAGGGCTCGTGCTCCAGATGGTCTTTAGTGGTCTGACTAATGTGGATCTGCATGCCCTGTGCACACAGACAGACACACACGCAGAATTTACGGCACCAAACTGCACCGAAGAAAGTTTGATTCTTGAACAGAGAATGGGAATTTGTGGAGAGGAAATACATTCTGTTCATCATCCAACACTTACTTCAGAAAAGTGCTGTTAACGCCTACTGTTACCATAAGTAATGGCCACCAAATGAAGTGATTAGCATGTTGCATTAACTAAAAAGCAGCATGCACAATGGTCTCATTAAATAGGAAATGGTTCTGCACACTCATCCACATGTTTTCGTCTGAGGGAAAATCATTAATGTCATTTCCTCAAACGCCACGGGTTATTTAGCACATTTTTGCGAGGCTGTGGGTTATTTAGTAACGTACTCACCACTCCGTTGCTCTCCATCCTCGAGGCTGTGTTCACAGTGTCACCAAACAGACAGTAGCGCGGCATCTTCAATCCCACCACCCCAGCCACCACCATACCTGAGTGAATACCTGGAGGCGGCGAGAAATAGAAGAACAAATTTGTTTGTCTGATTCATTCACAAGCTGCACCGAAGCCCATTCAACTTTAATTTATTCCTTAAGGCGAAAAAAAATTGTGTACATTTTAGGCATTTGGCTGATGCTGTTATCCAGGGTGACTTCTAAGAATACAGTTTCAAGATCGGTGAGATTACAAGTGACTGAAAGGGTAAAAAAAAAAAAAAAACATCTATTCAAATTCAACTGGATGTCATTCATGAGCTGTGCATGAATTAATATTTCAGGTCCTCAGGTTGATGCAAAAGGTGCCTTTCAAGCATTCAGCTTTAAAGGTGCTCACCTCTGACCCAGAGAGCTGATTTCAAGATTAAACCAACAGTAGCAGGGCCAGATTCTTAAAAAGGTGATCCTTGTGGGGGGATTTGCTCTCCGCTCGATGTTCAGAGGTCAGACTGAGCAAAGAGAGAGGAAGCTGAAGCTGGTAGGGATTCAGCGTCTTGGTCAAAGACGGTTCCCAGGGTCTTTTCTGAGAACTGTGCCACTCTGCCAGCCCGAGATCTAAGGAGTACATTTGCGGGACACATATTCAAAAGCGGCAGAGTGGCAGAGTGACTTGAAAGACCGTCCTGTGACTGAAATGTTGACGGTTTGAGGCCCAGGGATCAAGACGCCGAATCCCTCTCTGCTTCAAAGGCGTGGAGACGGACAGGTGAACCCCCCCGGAATGAAACAAATAATACAATCGGACTGCCTTGTCACCGCTGAGCCACTGAAGCCCCATGCAGCTTTTGCACAAAAGTGACCTCGTATTGATTCCCACTCCCCGCCTCGCTGCTGCTCACCGACTCGGATTTGGATGTTATCTCCGGTGGAGGGGTCTTTGAGGTGGTCGATGGAGCTCAGCATGTCCAGGGCCATGTCGCAGATGTGGTGGGCGTGAAAGGTGGTCTTGTTCGGTACGCCGGCCACCACCATGTACGCGTCACGGATCGTCTCCACCTGCAGAGAGAGGGCAGAGCGAGGGCCTGATGAAGCTCGCCGCCGACGATACGCCACATCTCTGAAGTGTTAGCGTGCAGGTCGCTGACTGGTTGTCCTCGGGGCGACTTTTGCACCAGACGCTCATCAACAGCCAGGCTCATTTAGGATAGCACTTTGATGTACTCCTGGGTGTGAATACTGTGTGTGTGTGTGTGTGTAACCCTCCTGTCCCACCTGATTAATCCTGTACTTTCTCTAACATGTAATAGCTTGACTCTGTCCTCCTGCCTTAAAGAGCTGCTAACACTGAAAGAAGCTGAATATTCTCGGTTTCAGTGCAGAGACTTTTAGTATCACAGTGCAATGACGGTCTAAATCGGAGGTGTCAAAGGTATGGCCCGGGGTCCAAATCCAGCCCGTGAGCTCATCTCATCCGGTCCCCGAGATGTTTTGCAGAGAAATAAGAAAAAAAAAGACACACATATATGTATATATTACTAAATCAAAATATTACTTTGTTAAATTGAAATATTTGCATCCAATTATCATCAACTACGTGCAATAAGCAAAATAAGAGGTTTCAATGAGGAACTGATAAATTAATGATGATGAATTATGATAAATTAATTAGACAATAGGCTATAGGAAGGTAAAGGAGAAACCAACAGGCTAGCTGCTGCGCTCTGCTGGTTTAGCAAACGTGCTGTCAAAACAGTGAAAGCTTGAAATGGACTGTAGATTTTTTTTTTTTTTTTTTTTAGGAAAGATGGAAACAGCAGTTATTTTATTTTCCTCTGGGAAGTAAATGGCAAACCTCTGTGCTGTATATTTGTTGCATTTCTCTCTTCTGCTTTATGCACTTCTACATTATGTGTTATTTTCCTGTGCCAACATGCAATTTCTCATTGACTGGCCGGCTACAAATTGACTAATTTAAAATAATAAATCAGAAAGTGGCCTAAAATGTCCATGTGTCCACTCGGGTCATATTCATATTTGCCAAAAAAAAAAAAAAAAAATCCTGCCCTTGTGAAAGTCTCATTTGAACGAATGTGGCCCGCTATCTAATAGGAGCCTGACACCCCTGGTCTAAACGCTGCTCCAGAAATATAATTATGCAGGGAAAGACTGAATAGTTATAATTTTCTTGCCCAAGAAAATGGCCGTATTTAAAGACATTAACTACCAGTACAAAATATCAGTTTAAAGGAATAAGGTTTGAAAAATCCATTTTGGCCAAAATTAATAGGTATTCTGTTTTTTTTTTTCCCCCATTGAAACTATGTCAAGGAGTGTAGTGCTGTATGTTAAACGGCACAGCAGGGAGGGAGCTTCTGTTGTCCACAGGCCGCGGTAACGAGATTCAGAGCGAACGCGGCGTCCGCGGCGGCTGACAGGCGGGCAGAGCGAGCAGCTGGACGAGCGCCGGCCGCCCTTTTTTCCGGGGCGCTGACCTTGTAGACGTTGTGCTTCTCGCTGAGCGTGTCGAAGACGATGTAGATCTCATTGAGCATGTCCACCACCTGCATGGGCGTGATGTGGATGCAGATCTCATTAAACTTGACCACGTCGCTGAACAGGATGGTCACATCTGGGAAGACCTGGGACGGACGAACACACACACACACACACACACACACACACACACACACACACAGAGTTAAGACCGCCTCGGAAGTAGATTAAAGGCTTCATTCCAAAACACTGTACATTATGCATATTGGAAAACTTTGCCACTTTAAATTCATCCGCCAGTATTTCAAAAACAACACTATTCTTTTTCCAAAAAGATAATTCTATCTGTCAAAACATAGTAATTGTCCATATTGTGTTTTTTACTTTAAAGCCAGAAATCTTTTTTTTTTTTTTTTTTTTTATTGGACGTGTCTGTTTTTTCAGATGGTGTCTGTCTCTGCCCAAACCCTTTAAATAAAAAACTGATTATGCAAACCACATCTTTGTTAAAATAGATGTGAATAAAATTTGTTCAAATTCAACATGCTGAGGTGTGTTTGATTGCCAGAGACCTCAAAGATGGACATTTAAATTGCAAAGTGACAACTGAGAGCGCCTGTTTTTTTTTTTTTTTTTTCTTTCCCAGTCAGTTTCAAAATGTATTCAGCCTCTGTTTTACACATGTCAGATGAAAATTATTTCATGCTGTGGCCTCGGTGGATCTTCTGCGCATCTTAATGACAAGCTTGGCTATTCAATCTCATGCCGGAGCAGGAGAGGTGATAAGGACAAAGATGCTCTGAGGGCCAGATGAATAAAACCGCACAGAGGCAAGACTAAAAAAAATCTGTTTATGCACAAAACATGCATAAACAGGCTTTTTCTGCACATTGACAAAAACCCGCTCGCAAGTGTTCGTGCATTTTTTCCATTTTACGAATTAAAGTCCATGCATGTGCACAAGCCAAACGTTGACTCTCACAGTTCACGATCCATGCATGTGGACACACCCCTGTCTAACCACGCATGGCCACACACACACACACCGGTCATCAGCGTGGGCCACAAAATCCTCCTCACCTTACTGTTGCTGCTGCATTTGGCAATTTCCTGTGGCAGTGCTAAAGCAGCCGTTGTGTCATTACACATATCCTTTACACACTGCTGTGTACCGTGAGCCATAACAGCCTGTTGGTCGATTGCACGTGAGTACGCCTAATTTATGATGCGACAGTCATTATTCGCATTCCTGCATGACTTCAGTGACAATAAGCAGACTTATTTACTCATGCTAGACTAAAAACCGAGCTTGTGCACTGCAAAAACTCAAAATCTTACCAAGATTATTTGTCTTATTTCAAGTCAAAAATGTCTTATTACTAGTCAAAATATCTCATTACACTTAAAATAAGACATGATCACCTCAGAAGTAACTTGTTTTTAGACAATAGTCTCTTGTTTCAAGTGAAAATTTGCTTGAAACAAGTGAAAATTTGCTTGTTTCATTGGCAAAATTTGTTTCTTGTTTCTAGCTAATTTTCACTTATTTCAAGTGAATTTTCACTTTTTCCACTGGCAAATTTTGCCAAAAAATTGTCTAAAAACAAGTTACTTCTGAGGTGATCATGTCTTATTTTAAGTGTAATTAGATATTTTGACTTGAAATAAGACATTTTTGACTTGAAATAAGACAAATAATCTTGGTAAGATTTTGCGTTTTTGCAGTGTGGAGAAAACGGATAATTCACACACCTATAAATGTTGTTATATGCTGCCCTATTGAGACCTAATAGGCAACGACGGTGTGCTGACAAGATTAAGGCTCCCATTAAAACGTCACTCAGACTCTTCTTTGTCACAGCACTGTATCACAGTCTGCTCAGCTGACTCCTAAAGTCTGTGCAGCGGGGTGTAAAAGCATGCCCGGAGGTATGCACGTTCTCACAGCGCTGCCTTTTTTTTTTTATTATTAATAAATACCAATTTCTGTGTGGGAAGCGGCGTGTGCATCCCTTTTGTGCTTACACATCAGGTTTTACATCTGGCCCCAGCGGTGCTGTTCTAGAGCCGACCCTGACCTCTGACCTCCCGCAGGAGAGGTCTCAACAAAAACATATACCAAAAAAAAGAAAAAATCCCATGAGAACCTACAGAACAATCAGGATCAGTGTGTGGGAGTTCATCCACACTGCCCGCTGGTTTGCCTGACCGCTCTGCCTGTCTGCTCTATACATACCATCCACCTGCGGGCCTCTGTCCTGTACCTGGCATGTCTCCAGTGCCGTGATGCCCTTCCTGAGCCGATCCGCCACCGCCTTCGGGATCATGGCGTACAGCAGGGAATCTCCTCTCTTCTTCTCCTCGTCCAGCTTCTTGATGATTTCCTGCAGCTGCGCGTACTTCTGTTGCTCCTAGAAAAATCACACGCGGGGGCCCCAAGAGTCGGATGAGTGCTTTGCGGAATACATTAGGACGGAATCAGACTCCTATCTCTCAGCTCGGACCAAATTCTGCACGGTCTCGTGCGTCTCGGAGCTCAGAAATCCTTCTTTAATCTCCTTAATCTACCTGTACAGTACGTTTCCTCTTCAAGTGGATTTAATAGGTGCAATCTTCATCGCTTTCACCTGGGCTCTCCTGGTCAGGCTGTTTCACTAAGTGCATCATGTATTGTCATTTCTGTATCACACTACTTGGAGCTGCATGGTGTATTTTAGGGTTGTTATAGTAGCCTATATTTTATGCGCTGATATAAACCCCTAGAACTGTCTACTATTCTACTGTTTATGACATGGACTTTTATTCAAAGTAGCATAAGTGCTGACTCTTTTTCGTGCGGGTTACCCTCGTGGGAACAAAACACCAAATCCCGGCTTTGTTAGCGCGAGCCTGCAGCCATTAAGATAAAGGATTCAGAGCTCTCCTTCACCTGATCGAGGGCCAGCTGCAGCTCGGCTGATTGCTGAGTCCCGGCCAAAATCAGCTCTCTGCTGGAGTCATGCAGGTTCAGATCGTTCACGTACACGCCCATCTTAATCATGTCCTCCACTGTCTCTATGCTGCAGGGACACGGAGAGGGGAGGAAGCTCAGGCAACGGTAACATGAAAGCAAGAGGATGCAAATTATCTTAGCAAACTGGCATGCTGTCATCTAAAATGTCTGATGAATAACAATAATGATCATAATAATAAGCTTTTTTTTTATAGAACACTTTTCAAAATCCACTTCACAAACTGCTTCAGAACGTCATAAATACAGCAAGTCAGGTTTGGAGTATATCAACCAATAAAAGACAGTTCAAAGAAAATTACAACTCGAGTAAAATCAGGAACGGCTCTCGAATAAAAGTGTGTTTTAAGAAGGGACTTAAAAGGAATCTCGGACTCAGCCGTTCCTGATTTCCTCGGGCGGATCGTTCCAGAGCCTCGGGGCCCTGAGCTGCAAACGCTCTGTCCCGTTTGGTTTTCAGACGGGCCGCTGGAACAGACCAAAGACCTCAAACTACAGAGGTCAGAGATCTTGAATGTGAATTTGATGAATCCCGCAAGATGTAGTACGGAATAAATCGAGATTGAAGGTCGGGAAGCCAAAAATGTCTTCTCTTGTCTGCACTCACCTGCCATGTCAAAGGATTCTTGTGTGAAATCCTATTTATTCAATTTTACTGACGGGATAACACACTCACCAGGTGGACTGCAGTGATGTCTATGTGACGGCTATCAAATAAATAACATGTCACGGTATTTTCTGGAATAATAGGCTGCTTATTATAATAGAAAATGCCATGGATTTCCTTTTTTTTTTTTTTTTTTTTTTTTCAAAATGGCATAGCATTTTGGAAATGAATTCTTTAATTGGAAAATCGTTTTTTTTTGCGGCTCGTGTTGACCCTATCAAACGGAGCGTATTAGCTGCGGTCTTACATGGGCGTCCCGAGGAAGATGAGCGAGTCCCACTGGGGGACGTATTTCATCTGACCCTTCAGGTGGAGAGGCTTCTTCGGAGGCTCCCGCATGTCCTCGAAGATGGTCTCGCTGCACTTCCCTGAGGAGAGCCGGTCAAGGACAGATTAGCAGGACCGGGACGCGTTAATGAGAGCCGAGCTGCTTCACAATGAAATTATGAGGCGCTGGTGGTGCACACATCGTGCCAAAGGTGATTACGTGGTGAGAGAGTGAGAAAATGCAAGTCAGAAGTTGCTGATCTTTCTCTGGTCGGTGTCTTGATGTGACACCCGGTTCGTCTTCGGAGCAGGCCCTTTGTGCGCCGCATCGCTCACATAAAACAATGTGAAGAGTTCAAAATGTTAAAAGCTTGCCGCACACCAAAAATGCTGTAGACCCACTTAACAGAAATGAATTATTTAAGCTTTTTTTTTTTTGCACAGGTACAAACAACAGAGCGGACAATGCATTTCACATAAGCTTCAATGGACTGAAGCTTTTAACATTTTGAACCCTTTGATTTTTCCTGTGCTTGACCAGCATCCCACCAGCACCCCAAACAATTATACAGCTCTGCGGGGAATATCTGCTTTTGTACAATAATGGCAGTGGTGATATTTAAAATAATTGGTGCATGACTACAAAATGCCTATATGCCACATGTGGAGGAAACTGGAGCCAGAAATGTGTTACAAGCTGTCGGTGCAGGTTTTGTCGGTCGACCGGAGAAAGAAGAAGCGGAGGATTTTCTGACCAGTGACCGTCTGGAAGGCCAGCAGTTCGATGTCTTCCCCTCCAGAGTTGGCGGAGCTGTTGTACTGGGTGAGAGCGCTGCTGTACTCCTGGTCGGTGCCCTTCATCTCCTCCATGGCCTTGGTTTCTGACGGACAGAGCAGAGCAGGCAGAACAGCAACGGTGGGTGGATGGATGAGCGAATGAGCCGCTGTGAGTGAGTGCATGAACGTATGAATGGCTTGTGCAAAATGTGCATGTGTTTACATCTTGCATTCCCTTACCAAAAAGGAGTATACTCAAGTATACTTATAAGTATACTTTTTATGAACTAAGTATACTTTCTGTGAACTAATACTTAGGTAAGTATACTTTTCAGATTACTTTGAATGTACTATCAGGAATATACTTAACAAAAGTATACTTAGTTTATACTGACGAGTACACAGACAAGTTTAAGTATATTCCAAGTATAACATACTTGATATACTTGCCATAACACATACACTGTGAGTAAACCTGTAGTGTACTCCCTTACCAAAAAGTAGTATACTCAAGTATAATTATAAGTATACTTTTATGAACTAAGTATACTTTCTGTGAACTAATACTTAGGTAAGTATACTTTTCAGATACCTCTCCACTCAGCTATTTGATTCAAGTAAGGTTGTGGCAACTCAGTGGCCTAGTGGTAGTGTCCGCCCTGAGACTGGGAGGTTGGGGGTTCAATCCCCAGCCGGGTCATACCAAAGACTCCTCCCTGCTTGGCACTTGGTATTTGGGGTTGGAACTGGGGGGTTAGATCACGAAATAATTCCCGAGCATGGCACCGCTGCTGCCCACCGCTCCCTCAGGGGATGGGTCAAACGCGGAGAACAAATTTTGCATCCTTATGCAATATGAAAACAGTTTAATTCAAGTGTAAGTAAAGTATATTTCAAGTACATTGAGTATACGAATGGTTTACTTTAAGTAAAAGAGTAGTACAACTCAAGTACAGGAAATAGTATAATTTAAGTATACTTATATATAAGTAAAGTAACCTTGAAGTTTACTCGAGTATACTCAAAAATGGGCCAAATCAGGGTACTTTTAGTATAAGTATACTTTGTAAGTATACTAACTAGTAAATATACAGTATATACAGTACACTACTAGTACATAAATACAAGTATACTTGGTAAGGAAAGTATACTTGATAAAGTATACTCAAACTCCACTTAAGTATACTTGGAAAAGTAAACTAGAAGTTTACTTCTTTTTGGTAAGGGTTAACATACGTTGCATGGTGGGATTACATCTCGAGTGGAATTCGTTGGATTACATTTATGCCCCACGTTAAAATGCAGATTGCCGTGCACACCATTTCCTCCTGTGATATTTTCATCCATGAACACATTTTTTTTTTTCACATTCGCTCCCACCTCTTGTATCTTAGCAATCATGTTTTGGCAAGCGTCCCACTATCTATCAAACTGCTCGCCACTTGTTTCTTTTGCATTCACTCCCAGATTTCATCTACAGGCGGAATTGTTATTTGCATGTATGTATTTACATATGGCCTGGTGTGGAGATGCTTTGCATTTAACTTACTGTGGAGCGAACTGTCTGACCGTCTCTGCATGTTGCTCGGCTGATTGGCTCTCAAATGAGCCTTGTGTGCACTTCCATCTGGATTTTTAGATCCAGATACAATCCACAAATGAGTGAGTAAGCTGATGGGCGTACTGTGATCTCATCCATTTGAAATGCACCTTTTTTTTCATCCATTATTCATGAGAAAATTTGAGAAATGTGTTCAAACGGAGAGGGACATTAAAGGAACGGTACCTCTCTCCTCTTCTCTTTTTGCCTTCTCACTCTCCTCCTTCTCCTCCGGCTCCTCCTTGCTCAGTTTAGGGATGTTGACCTTCTGCTTGCTTTCCACCACTGCTTTGGACAACAGCTCAAACACATTGTTCAAATGGGTGTAGATCTGATTAGAGCAAGCAGAGATTTCACAGCAGTTGAGCAGCGGTGCCAGATCAACAGCGGTCGTGTGTGAGTCAGTTAGTGAGTCAGCGATTAAGCAAAAGAGCAAATGAACAAATTCACAAGCGAACAAAATGAGGCCGCCCCTCCTCAACTCACGTTGTCCCAGCTGAACTCCAGCATGGGCCTGACCAGAGTGAACTCCTCGTTGACCTTCTTGCCTTGGAGGTCGGAGAAGACCTCTTTGAGGCCGTCGCCGATGCGGTACATGGTCATGTCGCGGCGGAAGATGACGCTGAAGGGGAACATGTCGAAGAAGATGCCCCGTTTCATGGGCAGCTTCTCGTAGCCCGGGGCCGTTTTCTGCTGGGGCATGCGGTGCTTGAAGGCAGCGTTGTCGAAGTTCATCTTGTAGACCTGGAAAAAAAGTCATGAAACTTATAAACTGCAAGGCCATTAATGTGAATAATTGTGTTGTTATTTTAAAAAATGCCTTTCAGATTTGGCGTTTATGTGGTCATTTATGCAGTTAATTATTTCCCTGACCTTTGAAACCTTTTAACAGCCCATGTGCATAATTGAACACACTCTATAAAAGTTGTCAGAGAGAAAATAGCTACTCTTTTCTTGCAGCCACAAACATTTTCTGTGATATGTGTTTTCTGGCAACAGCAACTTTCCCGTAAAGGGAAAACTTGACATTGAATGTTAGTTTCATTTATCTTCACCGTGAACTTGTCACGTTATGTGGAGCAAACACTCTGTCAGTCAGCTACCTTAAAAATGACTGGTTAACCCACTCAACTTTAAATTTTCTCTTAAGTAACTTCAAAGTTAAAGACATTTTTCCGTATTGTACAGCAAAGTCACATACATATTCTGTATTTGCTGCATGCAAAGCTCCATTTAAGTTACGTCGCACTTTTACTGAGTGAATAACTCAAATACAACATACATTTTTTTTTTTTATAGCTGCACCGTTACCTCAAATAAAAGTATCTAGGTGATTGTGCATCATTTTGTACACATTTCCCTGTAATTCGGCAGGACATGTTTGGTATTTTTGAAAACTGTGGGATCTTCAAACTAGATTTCAAATAAAGCTCTGTGGGTTTAAGCGGAGCCTGGCCGTGCTGCTGTCATTTTGTAATGCATCAGTTACGGTTTTAAAGTCCTTGTCGTTTTGAATGTGTTTCTTCACAGCGGAACAGGCGGGGCTCGCCGTCTTGATCAAGTGCACTCGGACAAGGACGCATTGATTGGCTCTTGCAAGAATCAAAACAATCATTTTCCGAGTACGGATCAGTAAAACCACCGGGGGGTGACGCTGATGCTGGAGGTGACGGCGTAGCATAGCAACAGGCATGCCAAGTCCCACATTTTGAATTTACTGAGCTGCAAATTTTGAGTTTACCCAAAACCCCATCCCAATAAACACTTATCTCCATCCAATAAACACTTACAGTCTGAGTGTAAACAAGATCTCCGCTCAGCGCATCATCGAGCGAGATGGGATCATTACCACACTGATAGAGCTGATGCAGGGTCAAGGTCAGAGGCTCAGCGGCTCGATGGCTCAGCGACTGATACTTGACCTAAACCCCCACCGGTACATACCACATAGGTCATTTTCTCGGTTTCCTCTTTGGACAGGATTTCCACCTCGATGTCTGTGCTGTAGAATTGCCGTCCCACTTGAGAGAGCTGGCCTGCGGGAGTCAATGACACACGGTTCATGTACGAGTAGATGTGAGGCTTATGGGGGGATTCGGCGAGAACGGGCTTGTGTGAGCTTTTGGAACGGCTGACCATGAAATGACCCCGGCGCTCAGACCACACGGATACTTCAGATTCTAAATTTATAGGGTGGCAATTTGAGAACAAGCCTCAGAGCCGACCTGGTTGGAATCACAATATGATACCAATTACTTTGTGTGGGCGCATTAATCCAGCCTGACAGGGTGACGACATCTGCCTTCACCCGGCAAAGCTCCTCTGAAGAGGAAGTGTCACCGGCATCACATTTGTTTGTCAAATCCGGGACGGCAGACATATGTGTTACCTCTCAGCCCTTCATACACTGATTGCTGAATGTGCCGTCTCGATATTTTTGTGCTGAAAAGTAACACAGAGGTGTTTTGTCCCAAGCCAGCCTGATGGATACTGGTGAAAACACCAACTTTTGTCTCCCTTCTTCTTTTGTGCCCATTCATTTAGTTCTACATTTAATAGTCTGCATTGATATTCAGCTGTCCTAAATTTTTTTTCAAATTTGTACAACACCTGTCCCACACATATGACGGCGCATTAGGGCCATTGTAGGGGGAAAAAAAAATATGGAGACTGCGGAAGGAGGGTAATATTCTGAGAATAAAGTTGTGGATTTGCGAGAAAACACTGTACTATTCTCTGAGGTTAAAGTTGTAAATTTATGAGAAAAAACTCTAAAATTCGGAGATTACCATGTCACCAATTTGCAAGAAAAAACTAAGAAATACTCTGAGGTTAAAGTTGTAAATTTTTGAGAAAAAACTCTAAAATTTGGAGATTATCATGTCACCAATTTGCAAGAAAAAAACTAAGAAATACTCTGAGGTTAAAGTTGTAAATTTATGAGAAAAAAACTCTAAAATTTGGAGATTATCGTATCACAAATTTGCAAGAAAAAAACTAAGAAATACTCTGAGGTTAAAGTTGTAAATGTATGAGAAAAAACTCTAAAATTTGGAGATTATCATGTCACCAATTTGCAAGAGAAAAACTAAGAAATACTCTGAGGTTAAAGTTGTAAATTTATGAGAAAAAAACTCTAAAATTCGGAGATTATCATGTCACCAATTTGCAAGAAAAAACTAAGAAATACTCTGAGGTTAAAGTTGTAAATTTATGAGAAAAAAACTCTAAAATTCGGAGATTATCATGTCACCAATTTGCAAGAAAAAACTAAGAAATACTCTGAGGTTAAAGGATTCAAGGATTCAAGGATTCCTAAAGTTGTAAATTTATGAGAAAAAACTCTAAAATTTGGAGATTATCATGTCACCAATTTGCAAGAAAAAACTAAGAAATACTCTGAGGTTAAAGTTGTAAATTTATGAGAAAAAACTCTAAAATTCGGAGATTATCATGTCACCAATATGCAAGAAAACAACTAAGAAATACTCTGAGGTTAAAGTTGTAAATTTATGAGAAAAAAACTCTAAAATTCGGAGATTATCATGTCACCAATTTGCAAGAAAAAACTAAGAAATACTCTGAGGTTAAAGTTGTAAATTTATGAGAAAAAAACTCGAAAATTCGGAGATTATCATGTCACCAATTTGCAAGAAAAAAACTAAGAAATACTCTGAGGTTAAAGTTGTACATTTATGAGAAAAAAACTCTAAAATTCGGAGATTATCATATCACAAATTTGCAAGAAAAAACTAAGAAATACTCTGAGGTTAAAGTTGTAAATTTATGAGAAAAAAACTCTAAAATTCAGAGATTATCATGTCACCAATTTGCAAGAAAAAAACTAAGAAATACTCTGAGGTTAAAGATGTAAATTTATGAGGAAAAAAACGTACACATTTTTGAGAAAAAAAACTTTAAAAATTAGTGTGTTGTTTCCTTCTGAATCAGCCCACATCACAGCGATGTCTCTTCAAAGTC
This sequence comes from Myripristis murdjan, assembly GCF_902150065.1. Lineage (NCBI taxonomy): Eukaryota > Metazoa > Chordata > Actinopteri > Holocentriformes > Holocentridae > Myripristis > Myripristis murdjan. The sequence goes on along the minus strand of NC_043995.1, from coordinate 29,992,934 downwards.
CATATGCTGATGATAATATTGTGATTCTGGGCTCAAATCAGCAGGATTTCCTTCTGACTGAATCCCATTGCAAAGCACAGAATTTGATGCGGTCATCAGCTGCAGGCCTGATACACGGCGGGCGGCTCATGAATTTGTGATTTTTTTCTCTCATAAATTTATCCCTTTAATCTCAGAGAATATCCAAGATTTTTTTTCCTCAAAACATTACACCCCCTCCCCTGGCTCTGTAAGGTTTTTCCCCTACAGAGGCCCTAATGCACCATCATATACACAAGACAAAATTTAAAATAATAATAATAATAATAATAATAATAATAATAATAATAAAAAACACTCTCAAGGAATAGTTTCATTCATTGACGGTGCACGCGCTGCTCCTCGGTACCTTTGACGAACTGCGTGAAGCCCTTGCGGGTGCTGCGGTAGTGCAAGGTGAGGCTGGTCTCGCACTCCTCCTCCACGCAGAAGCTGGGCGGCTGCACCTTGGGGAAGGAGAAGCGGAAGTACTCGTGCAGGTTGTCCAGCTCGTTGATGAAGTCGCGCACATTACGCCCCAACACCTGGACAGGACCAAGAGGACGAGGTTTGTGAGGTTTGTGAGGATGCAAATGCTATTCCATGTAATAAGCGTGTAATTATTTTTATTATTTTGGTGCTGTGCGCTCATTGCTGCAGTGTTTATGCCCTGCACTGCCAACACATCAGTCATATTGTGTCGGAGCTGCTGTGATTGTGTTTTTCCTGGTATTTTCTGTGAAAGGGATTTTCATTCTAACTACACAGATCTTCCTTTGTTTGCTCCGAACAAACTGCAACTCAAATCAGATCACTCCCTGCTCACCCGGAGGACTTTTCCCTGGAAGGAGGCGCCAGACACCAGGGGAACTGGTTATATGCTGAGTCACTGTGGTGTTTTATGAGTTTATTGACACAGAGATAAGAGTGACACAGCAATAAATGTCGCTGGCTGAGGGTTGAAGTGCAGATTTGTATTCACAGTCTTTTATAATGCACACATGTAGGGCATCTAATGTCTGAATTGATGAATTTACATGGCTGTCATTTGTTTTTTTTTTTGTTTTTTTTTTAAATTTGCCATCTGGTGATCACCGCGGTGACCTTAAGACAACCAGATGGGGTCACGAAGGTCACCTTGAGGATCCTCTCGTAGCCGTAGTTTCCGATCCTCTTGACCATGTAGACTCCGAAGGCGTACATCAGCTCATCGTGGGTCTTTCCCAGAACCTCGCCCGCCGCCTTGGCCAGCCGCAGGATCAGGTTGTCACTGCCGATGACAGATCCAAATTCATCTGTTTATTCATATAATTTTTTTAACCACAAAGTCCCGCTGAGATTTAATGGAGACTTTTCAATAGAGACTTGACAGAAAAGAAAAAAAAAAATGCCTCATAATAAACCTGAAAAATAACATCCAACAATTTCTAAGCAAAATTACAAATAAAATGAGATAAGTGCAATGTCGACACCTTGCCTAAGTCATTTTTTGTCAAAAATGAGTTTTTTTTGCCTAAATCATCTCCTCTTGATGCTGGCCACCTCTGGTAAAATCGCCAGCATCCTCAGTTGAACAGATCATGCCATTCTACCCCTGAATCTTGTCAAAACTGTGACTTAGGCAGTTTTATTTTGCAGTCAAAAGAACATGTGACTATGGGGCAATTTTACGTTATTTAGGCTATTTTAGGCTATTTTAAGCGTTTCAAGATGGCAGCGGTATCAAGAAGAAAGAAAGTTTTCTCTGCAAGTGAAGTTATTTCAATGATCCAGGGCTCATCCCCAATTGGTAAGTGATGAGGTTTAGCATAACATCGGCATATAACGTATTATAATTGCCTAAGTCAACAAAGGCATGTTCAGAAATTTGCCTAAGTCATTGATTTCTGTTTGTTTCTGTTCTGTTTTCTGTTATGTTACATAATTGACTGGCATTGTTTTTAGCATGTCAGTAGTCATCTTTTTTATAACCTTTTTGAGTGAAATTATCGATAAATATCATACAGTTAATTTTTCATGAAGTTTTTTGTGTCTCCCGAAAAACCTGAAAAAATGACTTAGGCGATTATTTTAGGAAGGTGTCGATGTGATAGTTATTATATGAGCAAAAGAGACTAAAGGACTAAATCCTAAACAGATCAACAACTCAGTTGCCACCTATTATCAGGTGCTGCACAAGCTTCAGGATTTTTTAAAACAACAGTTCAAATATCACTCAGACAAACACAATCATGTGATCAATGATCTGATTTCCAACATGGAGACTGTGTAATGTATATTTTGCATGATGTTGTTTTACATGTGATGTACAGTATGCAAATATTGCCAGTGTATTGCTTTTAATTTGTCTTGTATTGTTTGTATGACACTCGATTGTTTTTCAATATCACGTGTCCACCTCAACGTCCTCCATAATAATAAATATCAGCCATTGAGATTCATGAAAATTAAAAAGTAAACTGGGCTAAAAATTTGACGTGGAATAAAAAGGTGTAGTTTAATGGCAGTTTATTTAAAATTACAAATAGAGGCAGCTGAACTGTACAGCGCTGCAGTGCAGGCCGATGGGTTTTTCTCGTGTAAACTATGATAATTCAGACGTTTCTCGGGCGTTTCTTGTAAATAAAAAGTCAGCAGCTGCCTTGTTCCAGTGTATTAACTTGTGCATTAACCTGTGTCAAAGTACAGTAAGTACACAATATTACTGTGTAGGCGTTTAATGAATGAAAAGCACCCTAATACAGAATGTACCTACAGCATGTACTGCAACACTGTTTTAATGAAGCTATTTGAATTCTGGTAGTGGGGAGATTTTCATAAGGTAACCTCAGTAAAATTGTATTATTACAGTCATTTCCTATACACTGGAATGAGGCCACTGCACAGTGTGTTCGCTGCTGTTTGAAAACCTGAACCTGACCCAGAGTCTTGTAATTTGCTGCAGCATGAGGGGGGAGGATGACAAAAAGATCGTACTTGTACATCTGATGCCTGACAAACTTGAGGTGGGGTATCTCCGCCCGGGCCTCGATCAATCTCCACACGTCCTCCCCGTAGGATTCATTGATGTAATCGTTCACTGCTTCCAAGTACAGGCCATACATCTTCAGAGGGCTGGGAAACCTCCAGACTTCTGCCCAAGTTAACTGCTTAGCTGAGGAGGGACGAGCGGAGGGAGTCACACATATAAAAAAAAAATAAATCTTTGTTAGAGTCATCAATGGAAAGGATTTTTGTAAAATGAGATAATATGCCCACAGAATCCGTCCTCAACGAATGGCATTTTGCATTATTTTGAATTGTCATGACAGAAAAAAAAGAATACATTTTGCCTTGCATGAGATTCATATTTGCCGGACAGGAAAGTGCCAACACACACACACACACACACGCTGTTACATCTCAGAAATATACTTTTCTATCCACCTGAATGCAAGCAAAAAGAACTATCCATTTACCTGTGTTGCACACAACCTCATGAAACCTGCAGGTAACCTCAAACATCAACTGTGTGTGTGTGGATAGAGAGCGAGACGTCTACAGATAAGGGAAAGACGGCTTATGGAAAATAACAGGAGCATCAGCAGCAACGTATGCATGTCTCCTGCTGCAGGCTGCATGTACTGTAAGATCTCACCACCATGGCAAAAAAGCAAGGCACTGAAAAACATCACAGGGCAAACCGAGCAGCGCGTCACGCTTCCTGTCACATCACATCAGTTGACTGAACCCAGACACATGAAATAAACCCGTCTCCCTAAAGCTCAAAGGTATCCAGAGGTGAAAAGACAAGTCCGCTTACCTGCAGTCCCTCAGTGCTGTGTTATCCCGGGGTCCAACTGCGCCAGCCGAGCGCCGCCGCGCCGCTCCCTGCTGAGGGGCGGCCACCTGCAGCTGACATGTCTGCTCTCTCCTGACACTTGCCTGTCAGGTCAATAGGTGGCCTGGGCCAAAATAGCAGCGGCAAGGCGTGTTTCTGGCAGGTACCAAAGAAAAAGGTGATAACAAATGGCTTTCAAACCCTCAGCTGGGTGGAAACGTAGACATGCTGGGCCTAATTTGTACTTTGTGCTGCTTGTGTTTGTGTTTTTTGTCAGCCTGTATGGCGGAGATAAAGTCTGTGGGTGGCTGGTATATGGGAGCCCCTTAAAAAGACATTTACTTTTTGTGTTAGGTAGACCCGAGCAGACAATGTAAGGTTCATTATCACGAATTGGCCTGTATTCTCGTGCAACAGCTCATTAGGGCTACCAGGTTTCTTCTGCTAATTACTTCAAATTTGCATAATTGTGTGCAGGTGCTCTTAAAACTGACAAGCTTTTGTTTTCTTAAGACTGGCATTTGAAAAGGATTTTTTTTTGTGTGTGTGTTGTTTGTTGTCTTATGAAGTGAAGATGAATAAATCTCTTTCAGAACATGCAGGCGTCTTGTTTCGCCCGTCGCCGGCTACAGCTGATCGGCAAAGGTTCCCACTGAAACTGAAACACAAATGTGACCGAAATTAGCATCCTGACTCCGCGTGCGAACGAGATGTTTTTCATGCAAACGTGCTTTTCCGGCTTCCATGTGATCTCTGTTTTGACCCGCTCAGATGCAGGTCTTACAAGAGACTTTTGTTTTGAAAAGGGGGGGGGGATTTTGTATTTTGTTGCCATGCAACCTCCTTGGTAATTTGGTTACACTGTCAGACTCAGGGTGAAGCCGGACAGATGAGTGTGTTCACAGTCACAGATGACTGGTGGCAGAGGGAGAGCCTTTATGAGAGCAGGCCGGTGTCCACGAACGCGGCTCCCACTCAGTCTGAAGGTGAGATGAAATGAAGACACAGCAGCTGTGATTTCATAGTAATTGCTCCACCACTTTCCCCACAACGTCCACCGGGGGGCACTGCAGCGACACCCTCGATCCAGAGCTGGTTGAACAGTCACCAAGAGAAGTGAGCCTGAAAATTGCACCCCAAAATAAATAAATAACGACATAACTACATGAAATAAAATAACTGCGACGGTGTGTGACTGGCTTTTTTTTTTTTTTTGCTAAGTCCACATGAGAGGGATCAGACATTCTGTTGGTTTTTGACATTGGTGACCTTTTTATTTCTGTCCTGTGGCTAAAAACATACATACCTGATTCGAAATCTCATTCCCTGCCATAAATAGACGCAGTGGGGTCATGAGTGACTCACTTTCGGGGTTTTTTTTTTTTTGTCGTTAAACTGTGACCGCGGAAGGTCGGGGAGGTCGCACAGCACGCCGTGTAGTGGCTGATCTAAACACTCTATAGCAGGAATTACACACACACACACACACACACACCTCCACTACAGCTAAAATGCTAGGTGCGCCAACAGCAAAGCCTGTAGTAGAGGCTCTGAGCAATAATGAGCACTCTCTGTTCCATTTCTTGTGTGGGTTTTTTTTTTTTTTTTTTTTTTGTGCTTCTTTTTCCCTCCATTTCCTCTGTCTCCCCGGCGTCCGCCTATTTGCCAGGTGCTGCTGTCTACTTTAATGGCCTCTTGTGCAACTGTGCCACACGGCGGCCTGGGAGGTCCGCGGCTGCCTCTTAGCCGGGGAAACAGAGGGAGATAACAATGTGCTGATGGTGCCGACCACGGCTCCACACGGACGCCTCGGGCGCTTTCATTAAAGACGACATGACTCATCTTCTTTCACTCCACCTATATTAGACCCTTCCTTCCCTCCGTCCTCCCCTCCTCAGACACACACAGAGAGAGAGAGAGAGAGAGAGCGGCTGCTGTTTCAAAAGGCGTCCATTCATGTGATGTTTCAAACGCTAACAGGCAGCCAGACTGAACACCTCCCTCACACTCTCTGATGTGAACAGCACACACACACACTACACTTATACAAATGCTTACACAGGCACACACACATGCACGGACTGTATTCCACATAAATGCATGCACACATGACACACTGCCACTTCTCTGTCACTCCTCCACACTCGTAGCTGGTATCTTCGTCATCCTATATGAACATACACACACACTTATGCAGTACACACTCCCTTCATGTCGCTGGCCTGTTATCTTTGGAGGCAGTTATCAGGCTTAGCCAGCCTAACAGCGGGATGATCCAATCTCCAGGGAGTACCAGGGCTGCTGGAGGAGACCCTACACACACCCGCCCATTCAACCCCAGCAAAAAAAAAAAAAAAAAAAAAAAAGAGCGAGGGGGTTTACCACGACGTCGCTGATAACATTTTTATGTGCGAGGAAAAAGAGCTCGCCATTCAAACGCAGGACACGCGTTCCGATTAAGGTGGCCGGCACGAAGCACAAACACGGCGATTCAGACATGTCGACGGTGCCGGACGGGGGGGGGGGGGGAAGTTATCTGAAGGCGCCGCCGCCGAAAAACCAAACCCGCGGACCGCTCCTCATTCTTTACAACCGGCAGCACCTCCAGATAAAATTGTAAATCCCCTCAGTGTAACAGGACCGTGACTGCACAAAAGCTATAGGGATGAATCCCGGGGACGTCGCAAAAATGGAAATCTCAGACTCGGTGTCGGAGCTGTAACTGCTGTGGCCTCATGGTTGAATACTTAATGGGAGTCTATCTATATCCCAGCCATCCTATCTCTCAATCCCCCTCTCTCAGTACCCCCTACGCCTCCACCCCCCCCCTGCACAACAATGCGCCATATTTCTCCAGCACAATCCCATGATACCTCCCTCTTATTGGTTTTACAGTAGGCACAGCAGGAGCCGGGCTATAACCCGACGCTAGCTGAATGCTAACGACATCGGGGCGACTTATTGTGGCATTATGCAGCGAAGACGGGGGCCCCTCTCTCGCTTTATTTATAGCTCCTCCGTGAATTCCCCCCCCCCCCGCCTCCCTCGCCATTTCCCCTCACTGTTTCTATTCAGTTTCACCTGTCAGCATCTCTATCTCTATCTTTCCCTCGACATCCTTTACTCCACCTCCTACTTTTTCCTCTCTTTTTTAGAGTTGGTTCTCCATTTACGGTTACACTCTCTCTCTCTCTCTCTCTCTCTCTCTCTCTCTCTCTCCAGCCGTTGCATTTACATCCTCCCTTCCCTTCCATCATTCTGTAATGCAGCACTCTGGCGATATCGGGGCCGGGTTATTGTTGGACATTATGGTACCTCACAGGCCCCGTGCAAGCCTCATCCTCCCTCCCTCTCTCTCTCTCTCTCTCTCTCTCTCTCTCTGCATTAGCTTAATTGAATCTTCCGCCGCCGTTTTCGAAAGCGCGTGGTGTGGGGTCGGTCCCGCCGTTGCTCCTTTTCGCATTGATTTCCATGCGGCGCGGCGCGGCGCGGCTAATAGCACCTGACCAAACGGCGGCTCTCATTCATTCATTCATTCATTCTCTTTCCGCGAGGCCCTTTCAACGGCAACCGGCGGAAATACAGTGCTCTCGGAGGTGTAAAAATAGTGTCAAATCCTAACAAAGGCAATTCTAGAGCGAAAGATAGGAGGAAGAGAGGAGGAGGGGGGGTTGCGCGCACTGTTCTGAAAAGAAAGGAAATTCTGGCTTCCACAGTCTGCATATAAATATTCCATTAACTTCAGCCGGCTCCATAACGGTATGGCAGTACGCTTATGCATTCACTGCCTGGAATTTGAAATGAAATTATTGCAGGGGGGGAGAGAGACGGGGCGGCGGCGGCGGCGGCGGTGGTGGTGAAATAGCCGTTTCCTTTCTTCCAATTTTCTCCTCTTCCCTTTTTTGCCCTTCGCCTTATCATGGGTGACACTAATCCAATTTCAGCTCTGCTTGTGACAGCTCTAACGTGGTTTTGTGTACTGATTCCGCCCCCTGTGTGCACAAACACACACACACACACACACACACACACACACATGAGCACCCAAAAGGTCACATATCCACATGCACATAAGTAGACATGTACACACACACAAGCTCAACATACAGACACAGACACACGCATTCACTCGCACTCTGCTGCACGTCTGCACACACACACACACACACACACACACCCTCCCTGCCTGACTGTGATTTTCCCATCACCAAAGTGACAAATGATACATCAACTCCATGATGGGCGATTTTACTGTCAAACCTCGTCTGAAGCAGACGGGATCCTGCAGATCCGCGGCGCTGAACGTCGGCGAGGAGAGATTCAGATTCTGATCCTCGCTCTGTCTACGCGGCGGCTCAGCTGAGAGCCGAACCCCCCCGGTTTCCCACAGGGACTTAATGAAGTATCTGTCTACCCGGAGTGATATGACACTTTATCGATCCCTGTGGGGAATTTCTCTTTTTCCCCTCGTCCTCCTGCGGGGAGGTCAGACCGCAGTGTCGGCAACAGAGCATTCATCTGCTTATCTGTTACCCACAGTTCATTAAAGTACATGTGCAACGTCTCTACGATGCATTAGCAATCTGTGATGTGCGGTAAAGTCCAAGATTTTTTATGATGGAGTGTAACTCTCTCACTTCCTCTTGACCTGCATTGTCTAATTTGACCTCATTTAGTAATTTCTTCTATTTCCCTTTCTGACAACCCGCGGAGCCGAACATGTTCCGCTCAGCTGTACACAGAGAGAGGCTCCAGTCGAGGAAAAGTCATGCCCTTTACCCGAAACAAAACACATCTTGTGGTTACATTGCATCCTGGTCTATTGAGTCAACTGTGGCTTGAGAAATTGGTGCTGCTTCCTCTTCGGTGATGGATTTCTCTCTTTATAACTGTTGAACTCCGGCGCGGGGAAGAAGTCCTTGCGTTTTGATTCCGAGGGACTGACACCAAAACCTGACTCTTACTGTTGATGTTTCAGATAGCCCAACAATTTTCTGCTATCACTCTCACACTTGCAGCTGTGCTGTCCAGAGGAATCAGAAAAGTACATCTCTCCAAACAACAAAATGGATGCAGAAGTGACATCACCCACACTGATGTCTCTTAGCAGAGCTGAAGTTTTTAGGCTGGATTTCTAGCTGTGACCAGCAGTTAGTATAAGTTACTCTGTCAGTGTGTGAGTCCCAAACATCTTGAGACACCCACTGTATATTTAAAGCTGCAGGATACACACATACAATACGTAGAAGTTTCTCGGGGAGCAACACTGATCCCTCAGCTCACTCTGCGGGACGGTGGACTTTAATGCATGGTGACAGATTCTCATCCCGAGCTGGCACATGATTCAGACAGAGTTTGACTTTTGAACCCAGCGAGTGCAGAAAGTTGATGTTAATGCTGTTTCACACAGTCGGCTAAAAAGATAACATCCCCCCACCAAGATAGCAACAAAAATGCTGCACATGAAAATAATCTTTTAGCTTAATAACCGTTTCATACAGTTGAGAATACGTCTAAATAAGAGATCATCAATTAGGCCTGACTGATCCCTTACGGAAAGAAAATATATTTACCAATATATTAAATGAAATATATTAGAATATATTAGAATATATTTAATGTATGGAACTACAATATACTGAAATATATTTTATATTTGAAAATGTCTTAGCAATACATGGAATAATATATTGGTGAAACATATTATGCAATATATTTATATATTGCATATATATTTACATACAATGTTGTGATATATATATATATATATATATATATATATAGACACACACATATATATGGTATATGCATATATTGCAGTATATTTGAACATATAAAGACAAACTATTACATGTAAAAATATAGTGCTGTTTTTGGTCTTGATTGCAAAATTTTTTTTTATATGTATCAATATATAGACATGTATGGTCTATGAATATATTTCAATATATTGGAAAATGTAAAGACTAGTTCCCATATATGGAAATGTATTATCCAGTAGATCACATGATATTTTCCAGTATACTGCAATATATTTTTGTTTCATAAGGGTGGACACACTGGTTACCTTAAAGCAGTTCCATCCAAAATGTATTGTCATGACTTTCAAGCATGGAGCTGTGCCTCATGAACGCCTATAAGCTCGGACTTCATTCAACACACCTCCATAATATCCACAATATATCACTTACCTGTTGAGTTGGCTTGATCGGATTTCTAGGTTGAGTTGTGTTGCAGCAGAGCAAATGAGTGAATGAATGAATGAAAAACCATGCGAGTGTGTATTATCCAATAGATCACATGATATTTTCCAGTATACTGCAATATATTTTTGTTTCATAAGGGATGGGCATCTTTATTGACTGCACCAATCCAGTCACAGCTTCACTAATTGCATGCTTGTTCCTGTAAAGCGGTGCACGATGGCAGCTGATCTCATGAGCCAGTGTTTTAATGTTTTGGGTTCTGCAGCAGAGCTTCCACAGTATTGTCCTCCCAGGCGAGGCATCAGTTAAAATAATATTGTGCACACATTTCAGGGTGACTCTCAGGTTGCTGGCAGTTGTTGTAGCTCTTTTAGTGCCTCTACATGTTGATTTCACACTTTCATCTTGATATTAACAGTCAAAGGACAGCGCGGCACAGCAGTAGGTGCAGCCAGGACACAGAGGGCGGTTGCATAAGTGATAAATGAATAGTGATAACAACCGTCGCTGCTCTATTCAACAGCCCGTTTGAGCTGCTTTCTGTCTGTGGATTTTCAATATTAACTCTCTTTGCTGCTTTTGATATGTAATTTACTAGTCCACCATCTGCCGGAGGGGCTTTTTCATGGGGAACTGGGCCAGAGGAATCCCACATTGGACTGAATGAAATCAGAAAAGAGATAATTGTCCCTATTGTTTATGTTGGCAACAATCATGGTTTGATTCTTTTTTTGCTAAAATTAGGATCTGGCATCACAAATAATCTCCTAGCAACCTATAAATGTGGAGGGAAAAAAAACAGTGTGTGGCATATTAAATACTTCACAACCCTCTAGGTTTGTACCTTTGCATCTTTTAGGTTCCAAAACTGGAAACAAGACCTAGTTCCTGTAAATGGAGGCATCTCGGTTTCTGTGAGCCGGCAGACACAGAGCGCCGTCTGACTGGGGTTCCTGTGATGTGCGGCGAAGTTTTGTGCCGTGTTTTAGTTGCTTGAACAAGGCGCTGAAGGAAGCGGTTCTCCGGTGGCTTTTTCTCTCGCGATGTGCCAGTTTTACAATGACCAGGCAACACGAGCGGGTTGAAAAGACGACAAAACAAAAAGACGTTCGACAATAGACACTCCCACCTCCCCTACTCTTGTACTCTGCAACTGCCGGGCTCACACTTGTATTTTTGCACTTATTGCCTCACACACACACACACACACAGAGCCTTCAGCACATCAGTGAGCATCCCATCTCACGTTCTGATTCCACCGGTTTCCGTTGGGGAATGGCTCCTCCAATTGTGTGTTTTCCCCCTCGGTTTAGCGCCTGCGGTTTCCGCGTGGCAGGGTGGCGCTGTCTAAATGGGAGGCAAGGTCAGGGAGTCTTTGTCGGGATGCTCCGGAGACCACGCCGAGAGAAAACAAATGACGGCGAAACAAAAAAGCTAACATCACCTCCCGCAGCAAGGGAGGTAATTGCATCAGAAAGTGGTAATCTAAAACAGGGCTGTGGCCAAGCTGCAGTAGGCAGGCATGACTGTGTGTGTGTGTGTGTGTGTGTGAGTGTGTGTGTAGTACTTGATCCGCTCTATCTGTTTCACTGGATAGGCTCATCACTCTGTAACAGCAGATACTGGACCACAGTGTTTGTGTATGTGTGTGTGTGTGTGTGTGTGTGCATTGTCTGTCATAAATCATTCACACAATAACGCCGCTGTCGTGTCTCTGAGATCGTATTGTTTACAGTGCGATAATGGACAAACTTCATCCGCAGTTTTACCCATATTATTCACAAACTGTCATCTAGAACGGGTCATCTCAAATCTATGAATTCACACTGCCGGGTCGATTATGGCAGTAATGAAATGCTTCGTGGGTAAATGGGGCTCCGCTCGGCCCTCAGCCTCTCTTTTTAACTTGTGAAGATACCATCAGCAATATATCGGAGCGTCTAAATTTGGAGCACTTTAAGCCGTGCGGTTGGAGGGTATGAGCTGTAGGAGGAAGAGGCGCTGATTGGGACTTTTCGGAGTTCATCAAAATTCTGCCCAAGTGTCTTTCTCTCGAGGGTTTATCGACTTTACAGATGAAAACAAACCTTTTCGCTCGCGTCATTTTCATGTTCTGAGTTTGGCCTCAGATGTAACTACAGCTCAGACTAACCTCGCTCATGGGTGTTTCACCAATAAATAACAGTATTTACAGAATGAACCTACAGACTGGACCCTGACCTTTGATCAGGGGCGGACTTACCATTAGGCAAAACTAGGCGGTGGCCTAGGGCCCCAAGTTCCTGAGGGCCCCATAAAACTCCTCATACACTTATGGTTAGTACAGCTATTACTTATTTGCGCACATTAATTATGTTTTTGATTAAAATCCTTTCGCTAAAACGCCAGCAGAATGCTCATCGTATTATGTGTGTCTCGGGGCCCCTGTTTTGTGTGTTGTCTTCTCATCTCAGAGGGCCCCATGCCTGCCTTTGCCTTGGGCCCCAAATTTCTTAAATCCGCCTCTGCCTTTGATACCAAGTAAGGAAATTCGCTTTCCAGGTCAAATTTTGCAAACAAGACCTGATTAGAAAAAACTTTAGCAACTTTTTATTGAGGGGAACTCATCAGGTTCAAGTCCAGTTCTGATGCATTTTCTGGACCTCGCTGAAATTACAGAAGAACAAATTATTTTCTGACTGATTATAATGAAATAGACATTATAATGAAATAGAGATTAGTTGGTAGGATTAAATAAGTTTTTACTTCTCCCTGCTTCTTTTCGAGCATGTTAATGATGATAGATGAATCTTATTTTAATTTATTTTACTTTATTTTTGGACCTTTGTTTTCTTATTTACCTTTATTTAGTACTGATTATTATTATTTTGTTTTTGTTTGATTTACTGCTGTTTATGTTCAAAATAAAGATCTCAATCCATCAAAAGGGATCATCAGGTCATGTTGAAATATTTGCAGCGCAGCTAAAATGTCGTTTAACATGAAGGGAAAACAAATTGACAGTGTAAAATATCAACACTGAACATCAGGTTTTAGTGTCAGTCCCTTTCAATCGAAGAGCACTGGCTTTTTTTTTCTTTCTTGAGCCGCCATTTCATATTGATTATCAACAATCATACAGGGAGAAATCCATGGTAGAAGAGGCACAGAGACAGATTTCTTCACTACAGTAGAGAAAACAGACCAGAATGCAATGCAGCCACAAGGCGTCTTGCATTCTGAGTGAAGCACACCGCTCTTACTGCTTTTTCCCAAACTGGAAAGGCTTGCTCTCCTGCCCTTGCAAGCACTATCATTATGATTATTGCTCTCCATCTGTACGCAGAAACCCACAGCTGAACGCAACGAGCCCGGGAAGATTTTCTGCTGCTGGCTAAAAGGCATTCTGGGAAATGTAGGAGATCATTTAGAAGTAGAAGTGGAGGTAAATGAGGCAAGCTGAGGGAAAGTGGCTCTGCCAAAAAAAGGTAAATTACATCACTTACAACGCAAAATAGTTCCTGGACTGCAGTTGCACATCCCAGACGGATGACTCAGGAGAGAGCAGGAGTGTGTGAGGACGGGACTCGGCCTCACAGCTGGCAGCCTGCGGTGCACAAACGGTCAGCTGGCAGCTTGAGCGAGCGCACAGTGGTGCTCTGGGTGTGATGAGTTAATTAGACCCCCCTCTGCTGGATAAACCAGGGCATTACGTCCTCTCTGTCCTGCGCCTCTGCAGTCTCCATAAACAGATTATATATAGAGAATCTGTAGGCAAGGGGCAACACAGTTTGGTACTGAGGCATTCTGGTTTCCATTTCTGTTGTGGTCTGAGTCGTCCCTGTTTGTAGTCGGAGTGGTTTTATGAAGATAAACTGTCCGTGTGGGGAGTGAAAGAGGCATTAGCAGAAATGTTGTCTGGAACTAAAACACCTATAAAAGGTATCAGTGTTCTTGTACCGTGTGGAGAAACATTCGACCCGTATAATGAAAGGAAAACAGTTCCCGGCTTGTTTCTGGCTACACCGGAAAACCCCCAAAAATTGGTCATCGCCGTGATCAGATGACAGCTGATTGGGTTTGGAGATTGGTGCCTCTGCAAGGCCCGTCGTGGAGCCACGGATCCAAAATCCTCCGTCTCCCAGCAGACACTTCTGGAGAACAGATGACAGGAAAAAAAAAAAAAAAAAGTCTTGAACTCGACTCACGCCGTCTCTTTGCGCTGAATCTGAATGTGAGGTCCAACTTTCTCTTGGTCACGTGCGCCAGCATGGATCAATCTGTCTCTGCAGCACTGCCTCCCTCCCTGACAAACCCCTGTGTATTTACTGCACTGGGCGATTAGTGATGAGTCGGACTCTCATTTGGGAAGTTTTAGGACAAGTCAGCGAAACACGGAACATTAGTTTTATGACAAAGACGAATGATGACAGATGAACGGTAAAAACCAAAAAAAAAAAAAAACTCTGGTGTAATTTGTGCGAGTGTACTGTGAAGCTCTTATGTTCTTGTTCTTGTTGTGTATGAGGGGAGTTTGTGCAAAAGCTGTGGCTCTTTGTATTTCTGTGTACAGTTTCTGTGTTTCACTGTCCCTCACCATCAAAATGAGGAAAGTCCCTATGGATTAGACTCTGTCCGTCCATCTGGGCCTCTGCAGAACTTAACAAATTTTGACACCGGGGTCCAGCATTTTGAATATAAACCTGATTGTCCCACCATAGCGCCACCACCAGGCCAACAGGGCTCTAAGCGTCACACTCAGCATCTTTATACACTGCAAAAACGCAAAATCTTACCAAGATTATTTGTCTTATTTCAAGTCAAAAATGTCTTATTTCTAGTCAAAATTTCTCATTACACTTAAAATAAGACATGATCACCTCAGAAGTAACTTGTTTTTAGACAATTTTCACTTGTTTCAAGGGAAAATTTGCTTGAAACAAGTTAAAATTTGCTTGTTTCATTGGCAAAATTTGCCAGTGGAAAAAGTGAAAATTCACTTGAAATAAGTGAAAATTAGCTAGAGACAAGAAACAAATTCTGCCAATGAAACAAGCAAATTTTCACTTGTTTCAAGCAAATTTTCTGAAGTAGACTTACTTCTGAGGTGATCATGTCTTATTTTAAGTGTAATGAGATATTTTGACTAGGAATAAGACATTTTGGACTTGAAATAAGACAAATAATCTTGGTAAGATTTTGAGTTTTTGCAGTGTATTGAGAGTGTGATATTGCTGGGTCACATGTGTTGAACTTCAGGGGGAAAGATGTGTTTTTATAAATCCACAAAATTCAAAAAATGAACATGTTTAGCCCACCACAGCGCCACCAACAGGTCAAGAAAACTCAAAGTGTCCGACGCCACACATTAAATATAATAAAAAAAAGACTTCTTACTGTATATTTTAACTATTTTTTTATGAGGTAACACTTGATTTTGATGTGATTGAGCTCAAAAGCAAAACATATAATTGTAGTTTTTAAAAATAACAATAGTGAGGCAGCTTAAATCTCCTTTACCAAGTGGAGTTTTAGGCTGTTTTTAAATGAAGCAAGCATATGCAAAGAGATCTTGAGTGAAGACATTTAAGCGATTAGTTTTATTCCCAAACGGGTTTATGGCGTTTTGGAGCACGGCAACTACGAGAGCCATATGCCCCTCGACTGCTGATCAGAAAAACAAGAAGCCGGCCAGGATGTTTGTGCCTGTATAATGTGTGGATTTGTTTGCTTGCCAGTGTAGATAGCCGCCGTTGTGTGTTTTGCCAGTGTATTCATGAACATGTGTCGCTGCGTGGCTGCTTTTGGAAGCTGCAAGGGCAGGTCCGTGCCAAGTGATTGGGTCTTAGCAGGAATCTCCACATAGGGGGTAAATGGATAGCAGATTGTTGGTCTCGTATGTAAAACCGGTTAATGAGACGCCTGCCAAAGTGCCAACATGCCTGTCTGTGTGAAAGCTCTTGCTGTAAAATCTGCAATAATATTTCCGTTTGGCCTCAAGGAATCATTTCCCCCCCCCCTCCCATGCCAAATCACTCCAAATATAATTTTTTACTGGCATTAATAAATGATAAATACACATTTCGAGGATGGGTTTCATGTCCTGTGCTGATGGTACAAGTCGAGGTAAAAGCCACCATCCCTCATTGAGTTTCCTGATTGAGTCTATACTCACTACAAAGCACTAATAGATAGATAGATAGATAGATAGATACTTTATTCATCCCGAAGGAAATTTGCAGTTTTTCAGCAGTATCCGCAGATTACAAGATTAAATAAATAAAAAATAAAGAATAAGATCTAAGTGCAACACAATAGAGATCTAGGTACAACAGTGTGCAAAAAACAATGTGCAAAAAAAACGTGTGCATAGGCGTATAAAATGTGCATAGATGTAGGTCAATGTGCAAATTTAGAAGAAGAAATATACAGTATATAATGCAGATCA